>NC_134701.1:228331100-228408600 GCF_043290135.1 Rhipicephalus microplus
TAGTGAAGAATGCTTGTCAGACGTTCTATGACATATATGACGTCAGGCCCTGCCGTGGTGGTCTAGTGGCTAAGGTACTCGGCTGCTGACCTGCAGGTCACGGAATCGAATCCCAGCTGCGGCGGCTGCATTTCCGATAAAGGCGGAAATGTTGTAGGACCGTTTGCTCAGATTTGGGTGCACGTTAAAGAACTCAAGGTTGTCGAAATTTTTGGAGCCCGCCACTACGGCGTCTCTAATAATCATATGCTGGTTTTGGGACGTTAAACTCCACATATCAATCAACCTATGACGTCAGAGGCCCTACCTTCTGAAAACATGACCTCGAGAAATGCTATTGCAGCAATGATCTCCTCTACCCTCCTGACAAAAAGTTATGCAGGCACTGCTGTGACGTTTTCGCTTGTATAAATCTAAAGCTCTTAGTAAGATGAAGTCAAGAAGGCCGTGCTAAGAAAGAGAGACAGAAATAGACTGCGAAGAGAATATTTACGTTGCAGAGCCGATAACTGCAGTGCACGTAATGAGACACCCTTATTAAATGAGTATCAAATAATTAGGACCAACTTGCCTCACCCGCAGTAAATCTAATAACGCCTCTCTTCTGGAATCAGCAAACTCTAGCAGAGCAATAAAGTAGGAGGATGCGGACCTTTCTCCCTTCTCTCTCTCTTTCTCACTCTTTCTCTTTTTTTTTCTTTCCTCCTTCTACACGTCCGCTATGGACGATGGAGTCGGAGGAATAAGATTTCAAAGCGGCTTGAAGTCTCGACTCTGACAACGTCACAACAAGGGCAAGTGAACGAATGGGGGATTGAGGAAGACGTCATAAGAGAGGGAGAGAGAGGTAATAAGGTGTGACAATCTCGTTCGCATCTGTGAAACAATGCGAGCGGTCCACACAGAGATATCTGTGTTTGCGTGTATGCGAACGCAATGTGGTTCCAAGGTGGAGGGCACGAACGGACCATTCGAGAGGAAAGCATCACAGTAGAAATAACAAGAGCAAAGAAGAAGAATCTGAAGCACGAAGCTTGGGGGGGACAAAGCTCAAAGCTGGCTTGCTGGCTCGTCCTCTGCCATGGATCGTCGGTGGCTGCCTGTCTGAGGCAATACACGACCCGAGAGAAAGCAAAACAGACTTGGCGAGTAAAAAGGTAAGAAAAATGAATAAAATGAAAGCAAGAAGGTTTTGGGTACGTAGCGCTCGCGTTCGCCGCATGGCTTGTAAGCCTGGATATAGAGTGAGCGAGAGAGATAGAGAGGGAGCGGGAAGGGAGAGCGTGTGCGCATTCGCTGCATCAGGCTCTGCCAATTAATGCAAGGCGCCATTGTCGAACTAATGAGCCAATTACAGAGAAGAAACTCTGGCGCTAGGAAGTGAAGACCGCCAATTAACCCCGACTAACAAGGTCCCTCACCCGCTCTGCCTCATCAGATAAGCCGGGCCAGAGCACACATAATTAGGCCTAACGACCCGCCCGGAGCAGTGACGGCTTGGCCCGCTTTCCTTCCATTTTTTTTTCGTGGTCTGCTGCTCCGCTTTGTATTTTCTTTATCTTCGCTTACACCCCCAGAGCCTGTGTTTGTGTTTGTTCATGGGTTGGTCAGGGGGTGCGAGTGGGCAGCATGGGTCGGCGGGCGTGTGCGAAGGACCCGTGTCCTGCGGCGGATAGCGGGCGGGCCGACCAGAGAGACAAGTGTGGTTGCGCGAGTGCGTCTGTTGGTGCACGTGTGTCCGTGTCCCGTGACAAGAGCCATGCGGAGTACGTCGTCGCGCCGGAACCGACGCGCCACCAAGTGGTGCGGCCGCTGCTTGGGTGATTCGGCCGTCGCCTCTCTTTGTTAACCGCAAGGCACAGACAGCTATACCGCTGCAGGCCAGCAGAGTGTCGCTTCTCGTTCTGTTCAGGACCCTGCGTTGTCTCCACTCAGCCAGGCCTGTGTGTGTGCTGGCTTGCCACTGGCGGCGCCTTTCTGCGTGTTCTGAGCCCACGTTACGGACACTGTGTGGCCGACTTTATTTGGCGTGCTATCATATACAGTGTGTTTCCTTCCAAATGCGGATCCACCCTACGCCGTGCGGAAATGAGGCAAAAGGCATTGTGGCCGGCTCCACTTTAAAGTCTAAGGAGGCACCAATCAAATAAGTGATTGACAGCATATTACACACGAAGAGCTCCACATACATGCCGGTATCAAAACAGTTATACTGTACTGACGTATGAAGAGGACGCACGAAAAATTCAGTCATGGAGATCAAAGTTACTGGCTCAGTGCTAGTTGCAGAGGTCGCATCCGTGTAATATGCGAAAATTTAAGGAAAAAAAAGCAATTAGTGTGAATTTTCATTTATGTGCAAGCTGTTGTAAAAGTCCTCGTAATCGAAATTAACCTGTAGTCCCCACACGACGTGTAATTCCTGACCTTAGATTCAAACCACGCTTTGGCACGTAATGCCCCAGATCTCTCCTTTTTTTTTTAATTTGAAAGATTGGACATTGCTTGCGTAAGCTTCGTCACTCACTCACTCCCTCACTCACTGACTCACTCGCTCACTCACTAACTCACCATGCGCATCGAGGCGAAGTCAAGCAGTGCATCATCTCCGCGTACTGCTCCTTTCACTAAGTATCTCCTTCCTGACTTCCATGCCTTAACTAAGGCCACGAAGCCAGCACAGGAGGAAGAAAGCTTCACCGGCCGCGCACACAGATGCCAGCCGCGCCTTCACGCTTTCCGCACAGCTCGCCAAGCTCGGCTAATGAGAGCGCATTCCCTCGGGCTGCAAGTGCGAAGCCGGCTCCGAAGAGGCGCCCTTCTCCTCCGCCACCCATTTGCTTTGTCTGCTTTCATGCGCTGCGAAGAGCGGGAAGCCTTGTGACCTGTTGAGTGTTTTGAATGTTTTTCTCTACGTACCACTCCTAACACTCCTGCTTCTCTATGTTCGTGCTCTCTCTGTCTCTCTCCTAATCTCTCTCTGCATAACCGCATAGCGTCACATGATTTGGCCTCCTCTTCCCCCGTAGAACTAAGGGCGAACATTTCCTCCACATCCACCAACTTTCTTTTCAGCGTGACCATTTTAGCCTCCCCAAAAAAAGGGATGTAGATAATGCTCAAAGACGTAGGCCCACTTTCTCTCCTAGTCGTAACATCTGCTGCTCGTGCTCTAACTTATACGTGGCAGCGCGGGGAGTGTCTTGCATGAGTTTAACTCACGGCCCGGACACGTTGTGGAGCTCAGCCTGCTAAAAGAAAAAAGTTTACGTAAGTGCTTGTCTGTCTTGACTTTCGTTCACGCGTAGTGATCACGCTCCCTGCACTCAAGTGAAGCTCTGTTAAAGAACTTCAAATGGGACAAAACCTTGAGCTATATGAGTAGTCAGTGGAAAAAAGAAACGAAAAGAGTAGAAAGTAGCCCAGGATCATAAGCGGACTTCAAAAAAAAATTAAAGACACTTGTTTAGACGCTATTTTCAAAACACCATCATTTGAGTAAGTAAGTAAGGCTGACTGATCGGTATTTTGTATATATTTCTCTCTGTACGGAGGTAAAGAAAAAAAAACGTATAAAGCAGCAGGCTCAACAATGCACAATCACTTCCCTTTACACAGCAATTGCACGACACATTTTTCGCCTAATATTCGATTCAAAAGGACGCATAAGCTACCGCTTAAACACAATGAAAAAGAGAGACAGAGAGAGAATAAAAAATAGAGAGAAAATGATATGGCATATTATCTCGCTCTCTACGTTTTAGTCTCCATTTCTCTGTGTTTAAGTGGTTGTCTATGCACCTTGGTAATCGAATATAGTGAGGTATATAGTAGTATGTTCACGGTAGCAAGAGAGAGAGAGAGAGATAAAGATTCAAGGAAAGGCAGGGAGGTTAACCAGACGCACATCCGGTTAGCTACCCTGCACTGGGGAAGGGATAAAGGGGAGAAAAGAGGTTGCAGAAAGTTGAGAAGGTACACAGAATCACGAGCACACTCGGGGAGCACACACAGTTTACAGGCGGTCGCTCAGGTTTGTCGACTTAAGGTAAAGTAGCAGTGCTTTAGTTGCTTTCTGCGCAACTGAGGCAGATGCCCAAGGTCCTAGTATCTTCTGCACACAAAATGGTCCGGGGTCAAGTCGATTCAAAACCATGCGTAGCTGGCATCGCTGTGTGTCGCAGCAAGCGCAGCTGCACAGGACGTGTTCGATGGTCTCTTCATCTCCGCAGTAGTCGCATGTAGGAGTGTCTGCCATACCAATGCGAAAGGAGTACACCTTTGTGAATGCAACACCCAACCAAAGGCGGCATAACAGTGTCGCATCGGAGCGGGAAAGTTGTGATGGTAGCTTTAGCTTGAGTGAAGGATCCAGTTCATAAAATTGACACCTTTGGAAGCTGGCAGACGACCAGAACGTGCGTGTGAGATCTCGAGCCAGCAGGTAAAGTTGTCTTGCTGCATCATTCCTTGATAGAGGAATCGGGACTACACGGGTTTCTTCATGGGCTGAGCGGGCTGCATCATCGGCTAATTGATTTCCGGTAATACCGATATGTCCAGGCAGCCATTGATATATAATATCATGCCCTCGTGCTAGAGCTTCATGATGGCGATGTCTTATTTCTTGTACCAGTTGGTCATGGCTCCTCCTACGCATGGCAGACTGCAAACTCTGAAGCGCTGCCTTCGAATCACAGAATATAACCCATTTTCCTGGACGTTCTTGAACGAGATATTGCTACGGAGAGGAAGAAAAGGAAGAGGTGCGACTGACAGGCGCGCGACTGGGCCAATCAGCCATTGTGTCTCTTGCCTGTAGTTTTTACTCTGCAAATACATCTCGCTCAGAAGCAACCAACCTCGTAACATATTGGTGAGAGGTGCTGGGTAACCATCAGGCAACGGAGCTCCGCAGCGGACGTCGCATCGCCCTTCCAGCCATGGCCAATGCTCAGCCCTCCGCGTCAACGTCAGCGTCTCCGACGAACATGGCGTCGCAACCGTACGTTTTCACGCCTCTCAAGGATCCCGGTACATTCTGCGGAACCGATGGCGTCGACGTTGACGATTGGCTGGCCATGTTTGAACGAGTGAGTGTGCCGAACAGATGGGATCCCACACTTCAGTTGGCTAATGTGCTGTTCTATTTGAGAGGCACGGCCAAGGTGTGGTATGAGAACAATGAAGAAGAACTCACAAGCTGGGACCAATGCAAAGCAAAGATGCGGGAGGTGTTTGGCAAAACCGCCAGTCGGAAGATCGCCGCCAAAAAGGAATTGGCCTGCCGTGCCCAATCCCCTACGGAGTCATACCTCGCTTACATTCAAGACGTGCTGGCCCTCTGCCGAAAGGCCGAAAGCGACATGACAGAAGGTGACAAGGTGGGACATGTTCTGAAAGGGATTGCCGACGACGCGTTCAATCTCCTGATGTGCAAGGGCTGTTCCACCGTAGACGCGATCATCAAAGAGTGTCGTCAGTTCGAGCAAGTGAAAAGTCGCCGCATTCTACAAACATTCGCTCGACTCCCAAACACCGCTGCAACATCTACTTGCGAGGACCAGTCAACACCACAACGTGCATCGCCGCCGGGAGACCTTACACGCATTGTTCGTCGTGAACTGGAAGCTATGGCGCCCTCGGCGTTCTATTCGCGCAGTACCGATGCCACTCCTGTTACTGTTCCTCTTGTTCAAGCCATCGTGCGCCGGGAGCTTGAAAACATCGGAGTGCATTCCGTGTGCCATGTCACCGCGCCTAGAGTCAGCGAACGCCCTTTCGTGATGCCCTTCTCCGACCGACGGTCTTCTCCACGTACTCGCAACCCGGCTGAGTGGCGAACTGCAGATGACCGCCCTATATGTTTCAACTGCCACCGCGTTGGACATATTGCCCGTTACTGCCGCAACACATGGTCCTCGGCACATCGCGCAACGACCAATATGACCCGTTTCGACGATACCGCCCGCACCTTTCCACCTGCCGAAGAGCCCAATGCCATTGACCATTCTCGGAACACTTGGTACAGCCGCTCGCCTTCACCACGTGGGCACCAGTCTCGATCGCCGCAAACACGTCGCCCATCGTCCCGTTCGCCGCAGCCACGGCGCTTCTCGTCCCCCGTGGCTTCCGGCCGCGTTGTCTCGGAAAACTGAGAAATGCAGCCCCCGGAGGTGGTGCTGCATTGACGACTTCCGCAGCAAATCCTCTTTCCGTTCCCACCAGACGAAGTGTAATAGACGTTAAAGTAGACGGCGAACCTGTACAAGCACTTGTCGACACCGGCGCAAGCATTTCGGTCATGAGTTCAAGCCTACGCACACGTTTAAAGAAAGTTCTGACACCAGCGGCTGCACAAATGCTCCGTGTGGCCGATGGCGGCACGCCGATGGTTCTCGGTCTGTGCACTGCCCGCTTACGTATAAAGGACCACACTACTTCTGTCATTTTAGCCGTGATTGACCACTGCCCTTATGACATTATCCTAGGCCTGGACTTCTTGTCGAATCATTCTGCTCTGATCGATTGTGCTACAGGCGTTCTTCAGCTAGAGTTGCCTCAGATAGTCGCTGACCCCCCCACTGCCCCGCCGCGCCTGTGCTCTCTTCAGGATGTGCGGCTGTCAGCTCAGGCAGCCACCTTCGTCGTTTTGACCGCACAGCCCCAAGTTCCCGATGGTCAATATGTCCTCCTTCCTCTCGCCGACGTCCTCTTGAGCCGCAACATTGCCATTCCCCATACGCTTGTGACTGTTACTGACAATTGTACCTCGCTTCCACTTCTCAATTTCAGCTTGTGCCCTCAAGTGCTTCCTCGTGGCATGTTCTTGGCCAGCGTATCTAATGCTGACGAATTCGAAATAGCAGCGCTCACCACCGAGATTGATTTACTTCAGTCTCCAGTAGCGAACAGCACCTGTTCTCGGCCAGATCGTTTCTCGAAGATGATTGCACCCGACCTCAACCCTGCGCAAGCCAATGACATCCATCGCCTTCTCGCGTCATATACCGACATTTTTTCTTTCGACGACAGACCTCTAGGGCAAACATCCACTGTTCAGCACCGTATAAATACTGGTGACGCCAGTCCTATTCGCCGACGCCCCTATCGTGTCTCCCCCACTGAGCGTAGAGTTATCCAAGCAGAAGTGGACAAAATGCTCAACAAAGGTGTCATAGAACCATCAAGTAGTCCTTGGGCCTCCCCTGTCGTCCTTGTGAAGAAAAAAGATGGTACCTGGCGCTTCTGCGTTGACTATCGCCACCTAAACAAGATCACACGAAAAGACGTGTACCCGCTACCACGCATCGATGACGCGTTGGACTGCCTACACGGGGCTACATACTTCTCGTCTATAGATCTCCGGTCCGGCTACTGGCAGATTTCTGTCGATGAAATGGACCGCGAGAAGACGGCCTTCATTACACCAGATGGTTTATACCAGTTTAAGGTCATGCCTTTTGGACTATGTAACGCCCCTGCCACATTCGAACGAATGATGGACTCTCTCCTGCGTGGTTACAAGTGGTCCACTTGTCTTTGTTACCTAGACGATGTGATAGTCTTTTCATCTACTTTCGATAGCCACCTGACCCGTCTCGCTGCAATTCTCGCAGTCTTCAGAACAGCTGGGCTACAACTCAATTCCAAGAAGTGTCAATTTGGTCACCGTCAGATTGCCATTCTGGGCCATATTGTAAACGCCGATGGTGTCCAACCAGATCCCGAAAAGATCCGCGTCGTCCGTAGCTTTCCAGTGCCCCGTTCTACATCCGACGTCCGTAGCTTCGTCGGCTTATGTTCCTACTTTCGCCGTTTTGTGAAAAACTTCGCTGACGTTGCCCGGCCACTGACAGATTTGCTGAAGAAGGATACCACATTCTCATGGGGCCCTGAGCAGGCTCAAGCGTTCGCCGCTCTCATCGGCTACCTAACTACGCCCCCCATACTTGCCCACTTTAATCCTTCTGCTGCCACAGAGGTTCGCACCGACGCCAGTGGCCACGGTATCGGCGCAGTTCTCGCTCAGCGGCACCACGGTAGACAGTGCGTGATAGCTTACGCCAGTCGCCTGCTTTCTCCCCAGGAGATGAATTATTCCATCACCGAGAGAGAGTGTCTAGCTTTAGTTTGGGCCGTCGCCAAGTTTCGGCCATATTTATATGGTCGCATTTTCACTGTCGTTACGGACCACCACGCCCTCTGTTGGCTGACTTCTCTGAAGGACCCGACTGGACGTCTGGCTCGCTGGGCTCTGAGGCTTCAGGAATTTTCGTTTAGCGTCAGCTACAAGTCTGGCCGTTTGCACAAGGACGCAGACTGTCTTTCTCGATATCCGGTAGATCCTCCTGATCCCGTTGCGCCTGACCTGGAGAGCAGAGTAATGGCGTTTACAGACGTCAGCGATATGCGCATCGAACAACGACGGGATGAGTCATTGCGCACTATCATCGACGCCATCCAGTCTGACAGCCATGACGCTGAATCCCGTATGTTCGTGCTGCATAACGGCATCCTCTACCGCCGCAACGTCACCACTGAAGGCCCTGAGCTTCTGCTTGTCATCCCTCGTCATCTACGGCCTGCCATACTTCAACAACTTCACGACGCACCAACAGCGGGACACCTCGGCGTTTCCCGCACATACGACCGCGTGCGACGTCGATTTTTCTGGCCTGGATTGTACCGCAGCGTACGTCGATATGTCGCCACTTGCGACCTCTGCCAGCGCCGGAAAAGACCTTCTTTGCTGCCAGCTGGATATCTTCACCCAATTGAAGTCCCCTCTGAACCATTTCATCGCGTGGGACTCGACCTTCTTGGCCCTTTTCCGACGACGACACTAGGAAATAAATGGATTGCCGTCGCCACAGATTATGCGACCCGTTACGCGATAACAAAGGCCATGCCAACCAGTTGCGCCACTGACGTCGCGGATTTTCTTCTTCATGACGTCATCTTACACCATGGTGCACCCCGACAGCTGCTTACGGACCGCGGCCGCTCTTTCCTGTCCAAAGTTGTCGATGACCTCCTTCGATCGTGTGCTACAGCCCATAAGCTATCTACCGCCTACCACCCACAAACTAATGGCCTAACTGAACGTCTCAACCGCACGCTCACAGAGATGCTTTCGATGTACGTCTCCGATGATCATCGAGACTGGGATACAACGTTAGCCTATGTGACCTTCGCATATAACTCCTCTCGACATGACACTGCGGGATTCTCGCCTTTTTATCTTTTATATGGTCGCGACCCCATATTGCCATTTGAAACCACCTTGCCTCTCGTGCCATCTCCTTCCGAGTACGCGCGCGAAGCCATTGATCGGGCTCACATGGCTCGTCAAGTTGCCCAGTCTCGCCTCACCAGGTCACAGGATATGCAAAAAGCCCGCTACGACCACCGGCATCGAAATATAACGTTTGCCCCAGGTGACCACGTGCTCCTCTGGTCACCGTGTCGCCGTGTAGGTCTCTCCGAAAAACTTTTGTCCCGATACGCCGGACCCTACCTAGTCTTACGTCAAGTTAGCGACGTAACCTACGAGATAGCGCCATTGCACTCCAATACGTCACCAAGTTCGTCACTAGTTGACATTGTCCATGTTTCGCGCTTGAAACCCTACTTCTGTCGCACTTCTCCGGACTCTCGCCGAGACGGCGCTCCAACGCCCGGGGGTCCTGCTACGGAGAGGAAGAAAAGGAAGAGGTGCGACTGACAGGCGCGCGACTGGGCCAATCAGCCATTGTGTCTCTTGCCTGTAGTTTTTACTCTGCAAATACATCTCGCTCAGAAGCAACCAACCTCGTAACAATATTGTAAAGCAGACCTTATAGCTGCAAGCTCTGATGCCGTAGATGTAGTCATATGCGACAACTTAAACTTGATTGTCATTTCTGCAGCCGGAATTACAGCGGCACCTGACGAGCTGCTGGACGAGACGGACCCATCAGTGTATATCTGCGTTCGGTCTAAGTACAACTCATGTAATAATAGCAGTGTTGCTTGCTTCAATGCTACTCTGGAGTGATTGCTTTTCTTTTTGATTCCCGGAATTTCTAGACGTACTTGCGGCTGGTCGAGGCACCACAAAGGGCATGTCGTTCTCGCAGCTGGCGTATATCCTGATGGAATGCTGTTTAGGTGCTTGGCTATGACGTCTGAAAACGTAGCACGTGGTCTTCCGGAAGGTAGAAGGGCCAAGTGGTGGTCGGGGACACGGCTAGCATGTCGAATGTGCGCTCTGAGGCAATCCACAACTATATATGTCCTGACCGGATGGTCTTTGGCAAGCATGATTGTGGCATAAGTAGAAGCGCATCGGGGCAGTCCTAGGCAGATACGCAGTGCCTGACCCTGCATACTCTCCAATGAATGAGTATTCGATTTGCAAGTGTTAGTCAGTACTGGCAAGCTGTAGCGCAATAGACCCAGAAATAGGTCCCTGTACAGCTGTAGCATGGAGGCCACAGAAGTTCCCCATGCTTTACCGCACAAGAATTTCATGATATACACAATAGATAGCAGTCTCTTCTTCAAGTACGCACAATGTGGGCTCCACGAAAGACTTCTGTCGATTATTATGCCCAGGAAACGATGCGTCCGTGCATATTTGACACTCTGCCCATTGATGTAAACAGGGTATGGCGTCATTGGTTTGCGTGTAAACGCCATCAACGCGCACTCACAGTTGATATATTTAGGCCTTGTTTCTGAAGGTAGGCTGTTGTGAGGGTTGCTGCCCGCTGTATTCGTGCACGCACCTGAGGGCGAGTAACTGCAGCACTCCAGAGGCAAATATCATCGGCGTTTATGGATAGGCACACCGACATTGGCAGAACCTTCACCAGACCAATGAGGGCCACATTGAACAATGTGGGGCTTAAAACACCTCCCTGAGGTACTCCACAGTAGGTGTAATGTTGGGCAGTTGTACCCTCATATGTTTGTACAAAGAAACCCCTGCCAGTTATATAATATTTTATACATTGAAACATTCGTCCACCAATGCCCATTGCTGCGAGAGAAGTGAGGATGGCATCGTGAGCTACATTATCATATGCACCCTTCACGTCAAGAAAGAGTGCCACTGATATGCGCTTGCGACTTTTTTCTTGTTGAACAAATGTCGATAAATCAAGGACACAGTCAATGGAGGAGCGGCCCCGACGAAAGCCTGCCATGCAAGAAGGGTATTTGGTGTATCGTTCTAAGTACCACTCGAGACGAAATAGAACCATTCTTTCCATCACTTTTCCGAGGCAGCTTGCGAGGGCAATAGGGCGATACGCTGTCAAGTCCAATGGTGATTTTCCCGATTTCAAAAGTGGTATTAATCGACTAATTTTCCATTCTCGGGGAACACTGCCGTGGAGCCAGGAGTTGTTGAAGCATGTTAAAAGTTCTTTTCTAGCTTTTTGTCCAAGGTGTCCCAACGCACTATAAGTAATTCCATCAGGACCTGGCGATGACATGCGCTTAGAAGCGACTAACGCACCTTCCAGTTCTTCCATGGTGAACGGAATGTCCATTTCTGGTAATCGCGTCTCAGGAACAATCACAGCGTCGATGCTCTCGTTCATAATATTCCCGGCAACTCTCGTGCAAAATTCTTCAGCCACCTCGAGTTCTGTTTTTCCATGATGGAGTGCCAAAGCTTTAAAAGGGTGCCGTTGTTGTGGAGAGGAGCGTAGACCACGAACTGTTCTCCAGATATATGACAGCGGTTTATGATGGTCTAGAGATTCGCAGAATGCTTTCCAGCGTTCGCTCTCCAGTTTGTAAATGCGTCGTTGAATCTTTTTCTGGAGCCGCCTTGCTTCCCTCAGATCGTAAATTGATCTTGTGCGTCTGTATCGTCGTTCAGCACGCCTTCGTATAGCTCGTAATTTTTCCAGTTCGATGTCAAACTGTGTTACTTTAGACGAAAATGGTAATTTACATTTTGACGCTTGCATAGCTTCCACTATGGTATTTTCCAGGCTGCAGGCGAGGCCTTCTTGGCAAGCGTTCTCAACACGCGATGCAAACATCGACCAGTCAGTGCCAATCGCAACTCCGGAAGAGAAATTTTTTATGATACCATCGATCGTCACGTAGGTGGGTATGTGATCACTCCCATGAGTCTCAATATTGCAAAACCACTTAACTTTGTGAGAGAAGCACCGTGACACCAATGTCAGGTCAAGGCAACTGCCATACGTGAGACCCCGCAGATATGTGGGGGTACCATCGTTCATGATGGAAAGGTCGTAATAGGAAGCGAATGTAAGGATGTTCTGGCGCCTGGCATTCATCCTAGTGCTCCCCCAAAGCATGTGATGGGCGTTGAAGTCACCGGTGATGATCCAAGGCCCATCGGTTCTCATTAAGATGTCTTTTAATCTGTCGCAGTCAAATCGCGATGACGGAGATATATATCTACCAATAAGCGTGAACGAAACTGCATTCTTCTTCACACGAAGACACACGTACTGATTGTCGTCATTTGAACTTATTGGGTGCGAAAGATAAGTCAAGTCTGTGCGAATGTAAACAATTACTTTGCTTCGTTCTTCGCAAGCGGCTGAACAAAAAGCTTCATAACCGGACAATCTATAAGGCGTTGATACGTTTGGTTCACATATGACAAGTATAGGGAATTGATTGGCCCGAACAAATTGGCGAAAGTCCGAGATACGGGACTTCATGCCTCTGGCATTCCACTGAAAAATCGACGCCCTTTTAACTTCAGTGCGGAAGTGGAGATTTTGTTGAGCCATTGTGCTTATACGAAGTTAGCAAGAACTGGATTCAGTGCATCCAGTATTTGCAGTGCACTCTTAGCAGACGGAGATTGTATGCTGCTCAGTAGCGTGCGAATCGTGGCAATTAATGATTGCACGATTGCAGCCACTTGCCTGTCTTGGTTGGAAAGATCTCGAACCGGGACGATTGCAGTCACTTGCCTGTCTTGGTTGGAAAGATCTCGAACCGGGAGCGCGGACTGGCCGTCATGAAACTCCTTCGGTTCGCTTGATGCTGCTTCCCTTTGAAGTGCAGGCCACTCTGTCGCAGTTAGGGTATGCTCACTGGCTTTGTCCTTTACAGCCTTTCCCACGGCATGTGGTCTGGGAGGCAAAGGAGGTGGTACTGATGAGGGATCACGCAAACGTGTCGAGGAGGTAGCGGGCGTCCTCGAAGACCGACGTCGACGTGAACGATGCCTTCTGACTTTAGCTGCGGCTTCTCGATGAGATGAGTGATCGCGCACCATCTCCTTCAAGATGGCAATTTCCTTCTGAATCCGCGGGCTGTCCTTCGATGTGGCTTCATGAGATCCATTGCAATTAGAGCATTTCTTGACAGTTGCGACGCACTTATCCGCTTCATGGTGCTCGGCGGAGCGGTGGCATACCACCGAATTCTCGCAGACGCTGCTCACATGTCCAAGTTTCATGCATTTACGGCACTGGAGAGGCTTTGGAATGAAAGGCCGCGCAGCATGTCTGAAGTACCCCACCTTCACATGAGAGGGGAGTGATGTGCTCTTAAACGCAATCTTCACACAGCGAGACTTGCCTAGCCGGGTGACATCAACAATTGGAGTATCAGTTGTTGACTTGACAAGAAGTTGTAAGTCCTTATTAAAAAAAGCGAGATCAATGTCGTAGATCACGCCGGTTACTACATCACATCCCAAGGGAACATGAGAGCGCACCTGGTTGCCGTCCAAGTCAGTTACACTGCGCAGAACGCCCAACGCACTTGCGTGCAAAACGTCCACAGCCAGTATATTCTTTCTGGCGTTCACTCTTATGTCCGTGATCTCATTTGGCACGAGCGTTTCCAGAGACCTCGACACAGACTGTCTGTTAAGGCGTTTCATTCTGACGGTAGGAAGTGCAGGCAGAAACAGGATGGTATAGGTGCTCGATTTCGGCGCTGCACTTACAGTTTGAATAGTTGAGGATGAGGATGTCCTCATGTTCCTTCTCTTCGCCTTGCGGCTCAGCACAGGTTGGAAACCGTCATCTGAGAAGTCCTCACTGCTGAGATAGTAAGCATGAGTATCTTCACTGTCGCTGTCGCTCGCTTGTCCCATCCGCTTCCTGGAGGCGGTCGCCGCTGACGCCGCTGGTGCCGGTAGGCGCCCGGGGTGGTCTACTTCCATCCCCTCCAAGGGAGCAGCGGAAACTGATCAACAGACTTAAATTACAACTGAAATACGCCGGAGTTAGCAGAAGTAGCTCCTATTCAAAACAAACTTCTTCGTCTTCTTCACGGTAGCAAAAAATATAGCGAGGTCTATAGACCTCGCTGGGGTGTAAACATGTTCAGCAAACTTTAAAAAAAGAGAGCTAAGTTTATTGTGGGCTTATATGAATATTTAACTACACAAGTACCTTTAGGTTGTGATTTACTGACTTTTGCACGGCTGTTTCGATGCTACCACAAATGATATCAATAGTGGAGAAAAAGACAACGCAAGGGAAGGTTATGATTCGTGTGCCCTTCTGAATGTCATTGATCAGAAGACGTAACAGCCACACGAAAACCTGAAACGTGGTATGTACGAGAGATATATTGTTATGTGCCACTGACCACCGTAAAGCACACAGTCAGTGCTTTAACCCTTTGAGGGTAACGTTATGTGCCACTGACCAGAAGACGGAGAAGAGAAGGACGGCTTGTTTCTTGTTTGCGCCGTCTTGGCTGCTGTTGCCGCGATCACTTTGATTGTTTAAATGCTGTAAATACACCAGCCTTTTGCCGTCTCCCCGTAAAAATATTATTCGGAACCTGGATGAAGCACACACAGTCCTTAGCTTAACCTTATTTAATAAACTTCGAAAAATACTTCGGGAAGAGAAAAAAATGATTTTTTTTTTTGCAATGAGAACAAAGCAATGTGTATTTTCGACCATGTTGCGTTTGTTTTTTCGCGAATTCAGTAGCGTATTTTGTTGCGACGCCGAAAACAAGAGCCCCGGATACATTTATGCAGTGCGGGACCACCTTGAGCACCTGTCCATCAATCTTCCCACATTTACTCGTAAGTAAGCGCGGTAAATGTATTTGTCTTTCTTGTGAGTAGAGCATCTGCCACACTCACATTGATGATGTTCGCCTCAAATAGTCGTTTTCGAAATGTCTATAGTACACCTAAAAAAGAAGATGCCATATTTCTCCGTTTATTGGCATTAATTTCATATTCAATCGAAACACACACGCGCAGACATAATTTATTTACGAAAATGGGTCGAACTGAGTTATAGTTTGCTCTGGCTTGCCTGCTTGCTACTCTAGCCTATAAGTCAGCGGAACCTTGATAGTAGTATACGTAACAGTCGTGTGTGCGAGCGTGAGACGTTAAAGTATAATTGATAAAACAATGACAATATTATGCGACATTGCACACTACGTGTAATACAAGATATGACAAACGTTTTCGATCCAGAATTTTTTTGTGACAGCGTTGTAAGTCCTCAAAAAAAATGCAGGCAGGACGGCTTACCAGCGCAGAAATGTTTTAGACAGGTAAATCATGAACTAGTCTCAACTTGTGCCGAGGTGTCAAAAAAAAAAAAAGAGTTTCAGCTTTCTTGCAACTATGGCGAAAATTCAGATCTGATTTAATATCGCGCGAAATGAAGTAATCTGCGGCTGGAGAACATACGTGGACTCGGATGTATCCCATAAAGTCAACGCTGGTTCTTTTTTTTTTCTTTCTACACTTCGGACGTAAGGAAAGAGGTAACTAGAAACGTGCGGCAAACTCCGACACTGTACTCCCCAAAATTAACTCGGACCAATTTAAAAGAAAAAGTCATCCATCACATTAATTGACCTGACTGCCACCAACCGCACCGCCTCTGATTCTTTTTTTTTTCCTGCTGCCTAATCCGTCCTGCTTCGTTCTTATTTTATGTATAAATGCATATGTCAGTTCTTTTTTGGCATCGTAAACGTCATTTACTTTCACTGCGTTTATTTTTCTCTTTATAGCTTGTTCTCTGCGGCAGAAGCTTTCGAGGAAGGTTTGAAATTGCTCCTCAGCAATCGGTTCGCCATCATCCATCAACAATGAGGGAAATTGAAAAACATCTCCAGTCACAGGCGGGTAAAAAAGAAGGACGACCGAAAGGGCCATTGCTTTCCCGTAGAAAATTAAATTCTCTTCCCCACCAATCTCTTCGGATTTCCGTATGTAGTTCGTTTTTCTTATGTTTCTTCACTGTGTATGCGAGAAACCACAATAGGGTGGGAAAGGAAGGTTGGTGACTTGAGTTAAGAGTGGTGAGGGAAATAAACGGGTGAGAGGTCGACGGGAATAGATGTTCGCGGAACGAAAGCCTTACTATAGTGGTGCCACCGCAAATTGGTAACTGAAGGGCTGCAATGTCAAGATCGTTGCGTAAGCGGGACGGTAAAATTAAGAGAGCAACAGTTCATGGCTGATAAACGAACCGTACCTGATGCCCTTTCTTTTTTTGTGTGTGTAAGTGTTTCATCACAAAATTTTCTGGGCAAAATCTTAACTCAGTTTCCGACCTTTTTTTTTTGCCATATGTCGTGCTCGTGCGAGGAGACATGTGCGTCTTTGTGGTCTGCTTGATTGATTGATTTACCAACCTATAGCATTTGTTGCCAGTTGAGTGAGGGCTGCTCATTCTTATGCCGCCAATGTAGCTGAACGAAGCCGCTTTGAACAGCATGTGATACAGACTTCTCAAAACTAGGTATCCAGTTTTACAATGCTGTCTGTTCCGAAACACGTGCCAGAGAACTAGCTATAGCCGAAGCTAATAGACTTCTTTTACATACCTTAGGAAGGCACAGGTTGACTGGAAGGATGTATCTTGACGACGGGTAGAGCAACATTCAATCGATGCGTAAGACAGAATCGGGAAGAAACAAATGTTACCGCTGCAAACTAAAATTAACACTCTTCTCCCGAGAGGGTTCTTTAACTCGGTATGAGAGAACGAATACAGAAACTACGAAGACTGATGTGGCATTTGCGTGCTAGCTACGTTTTTAAAGGGCCGTTCTACAGGTTGCTTTTACAACGTACCAAGCGTCCCAAAAATAAGAAAGTAACTAAAGCACGGAACTCACGGCTATGCATAGCCGTGAATGTCACTCATGATCCCATGTTATCACGGATACGGCGATGCACAATCCAGGAGATTTTTCTTAAAATGCGAAGCATTTCTTAGTGAACTTCAGCGACTTTGAGCGTATCTATCTATCTATCTATCTATCTATCTATCTATCTATCTATCTATCTATCTATCTATCTATCTATCTATCTATCTATCTATCTATCTATCTATCTATCTATCTATCTATCTATCTATCTATCTATCTATCTATCTATCTATCTATCTATCTATCTATCTATCTATCTATCTATCTATCTATCTGCCTACGTTTGGTTGCTCTCGTGGTAACCCCCGTTAACTTGGCGTGAACCAAATTAGCATGGGAGGGTAAGATGGTTTGACAAATGTGAAGCGCTAGTCAAGACATGGATAATGCCCCAATCCCATCGCGTACGTCGTCAAACACTTCCCGTGAGACAGTGGCACATACCAACGGTCGGGTATGTGCCACTGGTATGCGGGTATGTGTCACAGGTGATTGACACTTAACCCAGGAACGACGAGAACACACATGGGCAATTTTAATGCGCCAGCGTTAAGAAATACCCGAAATTGGTAGCGTCGACCCGACGAATGCAAAGAATAAATGCCAGGGTCCCAGCTGGAATCGAACCCAAGCATTCTGCGTGGCAATGAAGCATTTCACCACAGAGCTACGCCAGGTCTCAGACCTACTTTTCAAATAGACGCTAATCTTCGTGAAACGTCAGTAGTGGTTGCAATGCTGCCTACCAAATTTTATGAACATTGCATATGTACCCATTTGATACAGCCGTCATTTCAGATCAACGTCAATTGTGGTTAGTTGCCATTGGCTGAAGTTTATTTTTGTAGCAGTGTCCAGGGCCGGCATCCTCGCGAGCATCAGCTCTTCATATCAGCTTCTGGTGTTGCTAATACGAATTTGTCAAATAGCATTGTTTCGCAAGTCAAATAACTGGCTATATAAACATCTGCAACTCTTCAAAATATGTCTGGGCGTGCATGCAACACTTGTAAATATATTTAGCGTCATTTCATGACGTGTCGCTAAATAAAAAAAATGCAACACAGTTACTTTTTCTTCTTATAACGTTGATACCCATGTAAGTGAGATCTGACGAATTATTTAAAATGTAATGATCTGAGTAGGCAGTAATGCATGGCGCAAGACATTTGCGTTGCGTTTGGTGGTAACTGCGACAAAATGCTCGTCCTGTGGATATATATTATACACACTTCCATTGATGAGGAGTAAGTAAGTAAATTTCTATGCGTAATTTCTCACACCGGCATGTACATAATGGCACTCTGTAAATTGCGTGGCGTTGCCTCAAACCTTATAGGCAAGTGCACTTGTTTTGCATTGTTAGCAATGCATGACATTTTCTGGAATGAGAAGGTAATAACTGATGCATAAGATTAAAGATAAATTGTACCCTACTGTAAAGCTATTTTCAAGGCTAATTTCCACAATTGCTGCGTCAACGCTCTGCAACCTATTTTTCAAAGCGGGATGAACGAATAATGAAGTATGTAGGGGCGCAAACTAGGAGACACGAGGTAGAAAAGAGCCGCCGTCTGTGCATGAGTGCCTACAAAAGTAAACGCCTTGCCACGACTTAAGTTGCACCAAGCAACCAGGCTTGATGCAATTAGGACTCATTAGAGTCCTCAATGAGCTCATGGCACTGCTTCCGCTACATGCTGCGCTTTTGCAGGAGAGAAACGTGGTGCGTGGATAGACTTTGTTTTAAAATTGTGCGAGTACATCCTTAAAAAAAAAGATGTTAAAAGGTTAGTAAGTTATGCATTATAGTGATGCAAAAACCTTCATCTTCACGGCGTACCTCTACAGGTGTGCGTTTGTAAACGTTATTATCCGAGGATGCCATTGTGCTGTGTATTTACCATGGTAGCCAACTGAAGAGGTCCTAACATATGCCCTCACTTCTTTATTTGAGCTTATCAAATTAGTAACGTGATACTAACTTCCTGTTCCCATTTTCCTTGAAGAAGCAAAGGCCGCTTTCAAAACATTGGCTCCAGCGACACCTAATGCTGAAGAATTTGGCATTGCTTATCTCTCGGTAATAACTGGGAGTGGGAAGTGCCATGCATGGTAGTAAAGTTACGAACTCGCAAATTCCTACATTCTGTTACTACTCAGACAGAAATTATTGTGACAGGTGCTCACAAATACAAAGTTAATGGGCCCCACTTTTTAACAAACTAACGCTGAAGAAACTGATGCAGCGGTGCTCCTATTCGCGGTTGCATAAAGAAACTGGCTTTTTAGAAGGAGTTTGCGTATGATTTCGATGTAGTCGCGCTGAACAAAGAAAAATTTCCATTTGATATATATATATATATATATATATATATATATATATATATATATATATATATATATATATATATATATATATATATATATATATATATATATATATATATATATATATATATATATATATATATATATATATATATATATATACAGTAATGCCAAGGAATGTATAGGGGAAGTTATTGGAACCAATGGAATGTAAATAAGAAGAAAGCAAAGTGGGTGAAAAAATAACCAGCCGTGAGCAGCTCCTACTCACGGCTGGTTATTTTTTCACCCACTTTTCTTTATTCTTATTTACATTCCATTGGTTCCAATAACTTCTTCCCCTATATATTCCTTGGCATTACTGTATGTTAGATCTCATTATTATTGTGTCAAAACACGGAAAAATGAGCCCTTAGGTATACACCTCTTTCCCTTATATATATATATATATATATATATATATATATATATATATATATATATATATATATATATATATATATATATATATATATATATATATACATCAAGGCATATCCACCTAGTGAAGGATGACGAGTGGGCAAAGCAGTGGGATCGTTTGGTGTTACCGTATATCACTCGCTACGTTGACACCTCATGCAAGGAAATAAGTGCCACGCGTTGTACAGTTATGTATACAATGTTATTGGTTATAACTGGTATGTTCTGCTGAGTTAAGAATTTCGTTTTATCTTCATTATTACTGCTTTGTGGTATCGGATTTACCCTGAAGTCAGCAAGGACAAGGTCTTGGCACGTTGTCCTGGTGGTTGTTGGTGGTTTCCAGTCATGCTAAATGGATCGTAGAGCATGTCGAGACGTCATCTACTGCACAAGCGAGTCGCTGTCCATGATCATCATCGTCAATAACTTCATCGTCAAGAGCGTCATCATCTTCGTATTAGCGTTTGGAGGGTACCTTGAATAGGCTGTGCCGTGATGGCAGAAAGAACATACGAGGTCTGGACTATGCTTGTTCTTCATCGTACCCGGCATTAATGTCATCGCCATCGTCAGCGGCGCCTACGGCACACGCCAGCGCCACCAATGAAGCTTCGCCCCCACGGAGGAAGGAAAAAGGTAAGGAGAGGGCATGCCCAGCCGGCGCAGGGCGTGAAAAGTGTGGCGGAAATGACATCATGGCGGCCATATTCACTAGGCACAATGGCGGCGTTGCTATGGTTACGTGTTGCGCAGTGGAGCTGGTCTCGCAGTGAGTGGCCGTGGCTGGCGGCGGAATGTGTGCCTCCCCAGGTCTCGTGCTGAGCCGTGGCGGACAATATCTGTGCTCTGCGCCGCGTTATTGGTTACGCAGTGTTCTCCTGGCAGTTGCATTACTCTTAGCAACGTTTACAAATCCTCGTCCATCACGGGGTTTCAACAGTGCGTAGAACAAGTGCATATCCATGTGTCGTGCGGCGGATGACGCGGATGAAGCAGTTAGTGTTCAGCGAAATTGCGTTGGGCACCATGACGAAGCTGAATGACGACGAACGCCTTGCAGGTCAGTGACGGTTGAGCAGCGCTCCTGCTTGTGACAACGGACGACGCTGTTGGGCCCAGCAAGACGCCATGAGGACCATGTGCACATACGTAGTTTCGTGTTGTGTGTGTACAGTAACAACTTGCATGTGCGTATTAAAACACCTTTTCTGTTCCGCTTGGTACACTCTCCACCAGCATTGCATGTAGTCTCCACGTAACAGCAACCGCGTTCAACTGTCACTAGCACCGTGCTCAAAGTCACCACGGTCGCAGAATGCTGACGCCGGTGAGTTTCACGCGGAACACGGACACAGTGGCAGGACGCTGCGTCGGCCGCGTGGCGGAATGCAACCGTAGAAGGCGCACGACCGATCGTGTTGTCTGTACAGTTGCTGAATTAATGACGTGAAAGCACTCGCCGTTGTCAGTGCATCTAGCGCGCGTTCTCTCGTAGTTGCTTCGTTGTCGGCGAGCTGTTACTCCCTGTTATTACTCGGACGAAGCGATTTCGCTGAAGGTGTCCCTCAGGCTCAGAGTAATGAGCCCCGTTCCATTAGTTTCGGATCGTCACGACACACGCGCTGCGCAGCCCACGTGCTTTCCGAGCCGGAGAGAGGGTCGTGCCTTCTGCTTTACATTCGGATGTAAATAAGCGAGGAGAATTTGCCTAGTCAATATGGCCGACTTCCGGCTTCATCCCGGCTTCACAACGAGTGACGTCACGGCCTCTCCTTACCTTTCCTTCCTCCGTGTTCGCCCCTAAGTGTTAACAGCTTTCCAAGATGGGCGATTCATTGACAGCGACAGCGAGGTTGCTGGCAGCACCTGAAATTTCTGAGGGGCATAGCACGGAAGACAATTTATGATTGTGCAGAAGCAGCGTCGGCCCTGGAAGCTACCAGGCATCTCACAAAGCTCCCCGTTACGAAAACTACCAGCAGTTGCGGAGAAGGCGTCGCATGTTTGAAATGTACGAAATCAGACTGCCGGAACATTGCCTATATAGATTAGCCAGCTTGGTGAGAATTGTTTGGCAATGATAGCTTGGGTTGTATCTGTTTATCGCTTGTTATCTTACCCTTGTTCCAAAGGGTTCTCGGCATTTTGCCTTCGCAAATGCATAAAGCGCCGTGCAATTCTATTACGTATGTCTTCTTATGCAAAATGTCGTCACGTAATACCTGATTCAGGTGCTACAAAAGGCTTTTTTCTACAGTATGTCAGATCCGGAAGAGTCACGGGGTAGTATCGTTACAACGTGATTCGCGTTTGTCGGGCGATCAACAGCTTCTCCCGCGCTTCTTCCATTTCGTGTCCGCGACGCAACCGCAGCGCGGACAGAGGCGCCGCACCACGGAAGGAATTGAAAACAGTCAGCGCGCGCGAGTATCGGCGTAAGCGCGCATTGACTTCCCTCCACATCCGCTAAAAGCAATGAGATTCGCACAGTTGATTCGCAGCACGCGGCAAGCAGAGCAAGAGTCGTTGCTTCTATTATTGCAATAGCGATTATATGGACAGTCTTGGCTGGTTTTTGCCGTTGCCAAAGCTGCTGTCATGCACCGTTTATGTATACGTATCTATATATAGGAAAACTCAAGAAAGAAAAAAAAAATGGCAGCATATCCACGGAGTGAATGATGGAGAGTGGGGCGAAGCATCCGTCCGTCCATTCGTTCTTGCTTCCGTCCATCCATGCGTCCGTCTGTGTGACCGTCCGGGCGTCCATGCGCCCGTCCGTTCGTGCGTCTGTTCGTGCGTCCGCACGTCCATCTGTGCGTCCGTCCCTGCGTTCGTCTATGCATCCGCCCCTGCGCCAGTCCATGCTTCCATCCGTCGGTGCAGCCGTCCGTGAGTCCGTCCATGCATCTGTCTGTGTGTCCCTTCGTCTATCTATTCAACTCTCCAAGTACCACAATCTCGCATCTTTTCATCATATATTCCGCCTATGCATCGCCATCCAGCGGACATTCCAAGGACTAAACGAGAGGTGGAACACGCACACTTTCTTACGGCTTGCGCTTCGTGTCTACTTCCCACCTTTAACCCCCTCGAGTTCATGGTATATACTAGTTCACTGTATTCATGGCACTGCGGCCCAACGCTCGCCAAACCTTTCTAAAACCAAGGAGGTTATGCCCAGCGAGTATAACGTAGCAACCGTTTCTTGTCAGATAGTGCTCAATGTACATGCCAATGGCTGTTAAGGCGGAATTAGAGACAGAAGAATTCGGCTTTTAGTTAACGCGCACGCTGCAAATTTTTCATTGTTCAACAACGCACAGAAGAAATCTCTCATCGGAACCACCTTGGAGGTCAAAATGTAAGACTGGTTACACACTACGACTACTACTACGACTACGAGGGACGAACGGGTGCCGCTATAAGGGGCTTCGCCCCTTAAAAAGCCGCTCGCGCTCGGCACCCAGCTAGTCGCGATGCGCCAACGCGTGCTTCTCTCCTACGCGTACTTTGCCCCATGCATAAGAGTGGGGCGGGGGGGGGGGGGTTAGGTGGTTGTGCACTCACGCTTGTCCTTAGGTGGGGAGAGAAATGTGTGCCTTAGCCTTTCACCAGAATGATTGCCACAAAGCTAAACTTCGCTCGCTGGGCTGACCCCGTTCACGAAAAGAGCGCGCTTTTCAAACATAGCGAAGTAACAACAGGGGCACCCGTTAGTTCGCACTCATATCTGTTCCTGTGATTACGTTTCATGCATCGTTTTTGTTTAAACAGTGCGTTAAGCCTCGAGTTGTAAACGTTGTTGGTTAGCTCTCGTCCTGTGTGTGTTGTTTTCGTGCGTCATTTGTGCGTGAGCAGCGGCTGCACGTTTCGGTCTGCTGGCCTTACTCTGCGTCACATTTTAGGTTATTGCTATCGCATTCATTGCTTCGCCCTTGCGGCGTAACTGTCACTTTTCTGAAAGCTAAAAAAACAACGTTGCGGCCTTTTGAAACTGCTTCAAATGATGCTGTGAAGATAGCAGCTTTCGATCTCATTCACCTACTGCTCACAGTCATGACGGGACGGAATCTTTGCATACACAAATCCAACTCAATATACGGTACTTATTACGATGAGACGGAAGACCTCTGGGGGAAGGTTGTTTTCTTAATGGTTGATCATACTGTTCTACAGTACTAAGCCACAGCGCTACGTTCAAGTGAACATATGTAATTTTCTACGGAAATTGATATCTGTAATGGTTTCGTGCGGGAGTCGTCACGAGCACCGTTACACAGCTCCAGCGCACGCGATGCTATTAGCTCTTTGCTTATCAAAAACCATTGTAGTATTATAACTTGAGCTTATCCGTTAAAATGATTGGAGTAATATACGGTGCGTATACGATGCATGATATACGGTGCGTACATGAATGCATTTGACAACATCGGTGGTTTTCTTGCAACCAACCGCATCCGATCAAATGCCGCATGGACCAATTACTTTAGGAACAAGACTGGACTGTCGAAATCACTACTGTGTGTCCGATGTAACGTCCCAGAAGATGTCAATCATGTCCTCTGTGAACGCACGTTATACACACCAGAGAGACAGTCTCCGAAAGCAAGCTTAAATCTCCAGCACGACTCAAACTTCAAGTTTACAAATATTTTGAGCCCATGGCAAAGCAGTTCCAGTGCGCTACATGCCATGAAAGTGCTGCTGACTTCCTCGCGGACAACAGTCCTGAATGAAGCGTTTTAAATAGTGTAGTCTACGTGTGTGGTTGTATACGTTATGTGTTTATCACTGCATATATCATAATCATCCCTCAGAATCTAGAGCAGGCTGAAAGCCAGACAGACATCTCTAGCTATTCATTAGAAATTTTTCTCTCTGTCTCTCACATTTGAGTGTGCGCTTACCAAGTGCGTCAGAAGCACGTGGGATTATTATTAAGTACTAAGTCACGATTTCATCGTACGCCGCCGTTGGGCTTCATACTTTATAGAATTCGTTTGGAAGAATTAGTCAGCTCTGTTTGACTCATATATTTACAATCGGGGGCATTGAGGCATGCTAATATTCTAAGGTCACATAGCTTTTCACTAACATAGCCACAATGCAGCATTATACATGACACGGCTATGCAAAAAGAAAAAAAGAAAAACAAAATATACCATTGTTTGTCACTTGCCAAACTGTGATTCTTTAAGTCCTTGTCATCTTTTTTCTTATGTATTAAGATGATGTTAGCATTTTTCTAACACTCTGGTGCTCTTTCTGTAAGGAGACATCTCGTAAACAGGGTGGCTAGTTTTTCTAACACAATCTGTCCTCCATATTTCAGCAGATCTGGTGTTACCTGATCCTCACCAACAGCTTTGCCTCATTGCATGCTCTCCAAGGCTTTTCTTACTTCTTCTATCATTACTGGTGTAATCTGGGTTACTGCTAGTTCTTATAGTATTAAGGTCGTGGTTGTCCCCGCTACTGTACAGATTTCTGTAAAACCCCTCCGCTATTTTAACTATCTTATCCATATTGGTAGTTATTTTGCCTTCTTTGTCCCTCAGTGCATAGATCCGATTTTTGCTTATCCCCAGTTTCCTCTTCACTGCTTTGACGCTCCCTCCATTTTTCAGAGCATGTTCGATTCTCTCCATGTTATACTCTTACATCGGATACCTTAAGCTTATAATCAGCTTCGAAAGTTCTGCCAGTTCTATTTTATCTGTTGTACTTGAGTCTTTCATGCTTTGACACTTCTTAATGAGATTCTTCGTTTCCTGGGAAAGCTTGCCAGTGTCCTGTCTAACTACCATGCCTCCAACTTCCACAGCACACTCCGTAATGATACTCGTCAGATTATTATTCATTGTACCTACGCTAAGGTTGGTTTTCTCACTAAGAGGCGAGTACGTGTTCTGGAGCGAGACTCTGAATTCATGTACTTTCCCTTTCAGTGCTAGCTCATTGATTGGCTTCTTGCGTATCAGTTTCTGTCGTTCCTTCTTCGAGTCTAGGCGAATTAGAGACCGTGCCATTCTATGGTCACTGCATCGTACCTTGTCAACCACTTCAACATCCTGCACGATGCCTGGGTGTGCACTCATTATAAAGTCTATTTCGTTCTTATTTTCGCCATTAGGGCTGCTCCATGTCCGCTTGCGGTTTCCTCGTTTTCGGTAGAAGGTATCCAAAATCCGTAAATTATGGCGTTCTGCGAATTCTACTAGTAGCTCTCCTCTGGCGTTTCTAGTACGGATGCCATATTCTCCTACTGCCTGGTTTCCAGCCTGCTTCTTCCCTACCTTTGCATTAAAGTCTCCCATCAGTATAGTATACTGTGTTTTTACCTTACTTAACGCCGATTCCACGTCTTCATAGAAGCTTTCAACTGAAGCGTCATCATGGCCGGATGTAGGCGCGTAAGCCAAAAGGTACGCGCCTACACAAAAAATATAGAAAACACGAAATCTCAGAAAGTTTTGAATTTACCAGAAGCTTCTCAATTTATTTCGTCCAACAGCAGATTCATTATATATTGTTCGGACGTTCTATAACTGGTGGCAAATCTATATTCAAGGCTGCCTGTCCAAGAAGGAAAAACAGCCTTTTATTTGTGCCTTGTGGTCTATAAACTCTTGCTTACTGTACATCCGATAGTATGATCACACATCCGAGATAATCGCTCGCTACATTCCTTCGTGAAAGAGACGCACGAAACGAAAATGCCAGAAAATACTATTTAATAAACAGATTAGGCTCTCAATGAACATGCATTTATGACTATGAGAACGTCAAGGGTTCACTTGCCCTATTCACTGCTTTAGCTGAGCAGAGTCAGACACTAGCGCATATTTAGAAGCAGTTTAGAATGATACCTCATAGACCTACGCATCTGTTGTTTCTTTAACATGAGACTGTTTTAAGCCGGGGCCCATCATGACCTCCGGGACGCATTTCCGTCACGAAAATTACGTCAAAAAATACACGTGATGAGAAGTGAAAGAAAAGCATTCCATGAACAGAATTTGAACCTATGACTTCATGGTCCGTGACAAGAGAGGCCGGGCACACTATCCACAGCACCACGTTCTTTTTTTAAGGGGGTGCATCTTCTTAGGGTCGAGCCATGTCCGCCATCCGTCGTGACACGTCATGACGATGGTCCTGATGAGGATAAACAACAAGCACGTTTCAGCCCACACATTTTCTTTCTGCCATCACAGCACACCAAATGCAATGTACCCACTATACGTCATGACGACGAAGATGACGCTGATGTCGAAAGCGGACGTCCTGTGCTTTACCGAAACGTCGAATGGGAAAAAAACCATTCGTCAATGGATTCTTTCCAGTCGTCTGCCCCGCCACGGTCGTCTAGTGGCTAAGGTACTTGGCTGCTGACCTGCAGGTTGTGGGATCGAATCCCGGCTTCGGCGGCTGCATTTCCGATGGAGGTGTAAATGCTGTAGGCCCGTGTGCTCAGATTTGGGTGAACGATAAGGAGCTCCAGGTGGTCGAATTTCCGGAGCCCTCCACAACGGCGCCTCTCATAATCATATGGTGGTTTTGGTGACTTTAAACTGTACATATTATTCACAGTTCCAGTCGTCTGCACAGAATAACCAGAACGTCCGGAGGGCGTTTTATGTACGTTAAACTGTCACAAACTGCGGTGGATCTCAAGCTACTAATGACCAGTCAGAGTCACAATGGTGAATATGCTGCGATAAAACTATCAAATGGAACCTTTGTAATGACAATATACCTGGCTTCGAATCGAATCTGAGGCAGCGTAGCAAAATACACATATATAACAATGTTAGACAATGATACCAAAATACAAGAACAACTCCTTCTTACAGGCTGGTGACTTCAGTACAAATATGATGAACGACGACTCGCTTGTGCCACATATCACATCGCGATATGCTCCGAGATGCATTCCATATGACTATAAACAGCCAACAACAACAAGGTGTGCGTGTAAGTAGTTTATGACTGTGTGAACTGCGTGAAGAAAACTGTGTATTGGCATGTTATTTGAACTGGTTTCAGTGTGCTATTATGTGTTTTTTTCCGCATTGTTAATTTTTGGGTACCGTTCTGTATTATTATTTTATTTTTCGCTGCAGAACTTTGTGATATGGAGTAGCCGAGGCAATAGGCACCTCAATCTCTCCACAGCAAAACAGTTAAAACAGAACAGAACAGAACAGAACAAGGGAGACGTGTATAGAACTTGTCTTTGCGATCTTCAGATTGCACCCAATCCAAGAACACTTGGCTCTGCATTTCGGTGATCATAAGGCAGTCATAAAGAAAAGAAAACGAAATCCGCACTTCAGTAGCGTATACGACCAATAAAACAACACAGCATACACTGTAAACATAGGTTGTCACGCATTTGCATATTCGAGTGGGCGATATACGGGGAAATTCATGGTTACTACAAAGACCCGTAATCCATTTCGTGAATATGCTGTGATTTCTTTCTTTATTGACTGCGCCATGGTCACACACTGTGCTAGCTTCACACACGCGCGTTTGATATCGACCACTTTCCTCTCCCAGCGCTCTTGCTACCGTAAAGTAATGCATCGTGACCATGATATCCCCGATTAGTTCCTTGAAACCATCGTTTCTAAGCGTCTGTTTCACTGAGCGTGTTTTTATAGACGATAAGGGCAATTTAGTCGACGCCTTAGAACAGTGCCAGGTGGAGACCTGACACCCTGCGTCGGGTTTGCTCATAGCATCCATCTATACCAAGAATAACCCTGTGACACTCGACTGCCTCACCTGGTCGTAATACAGCGTCCCCAATTCACGCTTGAACCGCGAGAAATCGCATCTGGTCAGTGGAGAAGACAAGACATGCGTTGCGTTTTTTTTTGGGTTGGGTAGCGGCGTTCAATGAGTCTAACATGCCGCGTGTGGGCGAGCTTAGCCCAAGTTTGACATCCACTCAGGGACGCTCTTCTGACTGTCACATCGCTTTCTCTTATTCCGCTCTTACCGTAAAGCTGCCGCAACCATCTACGTCCCCAAGGTTTTGTTTGATCGTGGACGTTAGTCGTTGGGATACAGATGCACAACCAAGAGTCTGCGGGGATACATTCACGTCACATGGTGCTTTAATTGTTAAACACCATCTCCTTGTGCAAGCTCTCCCGTATAAATGCAATGTAAACATTCAACTACTTCTGCAAGCACACGTTTCACTTTCATGGTATACCGATTCCTACGACGGAAAGACTAACCATGCTTCTTGTTTTATATGCGAAGCATTTCTTAGCGAACTTCGGCGACTTTGAGCATATCTATCTATCTATCTATCTATCTATCTATCTATCTATCTATCTATCTATCTATCTATCTATCTATCTATCTATCTATCTATCTATCTATCTATCTATCTATCTATCTATCTATCTATCTATCTATCTATCTATCTATCTATCTATCTATCTATCTATCTATCTATCTATCTATCTATCTATCTATCTATCTATCTATCTATCTATCTATCTATCTATCTATCTATCTATCTATCTATCTATCTATCTATCTATCTATCTATCTATATATCTATCTATCTATCTATCTATCTATCTATCTATCTATCTATCTATCTATCTATCTATCTATCTATCTATCTATCTGTCTGTCTGTCTGTCTGTCTGTCTGTCTGTCTGTCTGTCTGTCTGTCTGTCTATCTATCTATCTATCTATCTATCTATCTATCTATCTATCTATCTATCTATCTATCTATCTATCTATCTATCTATCTATCTATCTATCTATCTATCTATCTATCTATCTATCTATCTATCTACGACATTTAGCTTTCCTGGCCGTTTCAATAAGGTATCAATACCAAAATTAGTATGGCATACACGATATATGACGAGCATAATCGACTAGTCATAACATGAAAATCATGTCATGATTGTCATGAATGTCGTGATTTACATTTGGTCTTGCTGCTCTTGCGGTGGTTTTATTCACATGACATTTTGCAAAACTGGTATGGTATGACATGACTGTATGGCGAACATAAGTGACAGGCCCTAACTTGAACGTTATGACGTGCACGCCAAGTAAATCATGACTACACGCCACGCTCATGGGGCACTCGCAGTCGTTTCGCTGGCTTCACATACACCAAATTCGGTATTACGTGACACCAAGAGATCACGAAGGTATGTGACTGGTGCAAACATGATAATCATGAGATCCATGTCATGTAAGAACATGACTACATCCAATGCTCATGATGACCTCGCGGCCGTTTTGCTAGCTTCACATATACCAAATTTGGTGTTACGTGATGTAAATGAATGGCGAAGGTATATGACTAGTGCAAACATAATGATAATGACGTGCGTGTCATGTAAGAACATGACAACATGCCACGCTCATGATGCGCTCGCGGCCGTTTCGCTAGCTTCACATATACCAAATTTGGTATTACCTGACGTGAATGGACGACGAAGGTAAATGACACGTCTATACATGATAATCATGGCATGGAAGTCATGTATGGCGTAATATACGTTCACCTCGTAACATTGTGCTCATTTTAAAATGACATATCAAACTTCCTCATTCGTGCTTTGCATATCATCGACTCCTACATTACATGGGATCTGCCATTTTTTTTGCTATACAAATGGTGGAAATATATTGGTACCCACCCCGGCCATTGAAAGTACAGCCTCTAATCAGTGAAGTGACCAATAGTAGAAGAATTATTTGTGGAAGGACTGTGTTTCAGAAGCAGGCTTCTTAGCAAGAGCACTACCATTGTAAAAAAACCCGCTTTAGAGGTACTTGTTCTTCGAACGAAAAGGCGCATTATAGTACTTCAGTATGGATCAGTGATGTCTTGGTGATGCCTCAGTGAGCATCGTATAATGACTTAGCATGGTTATCAGTCACTTGCTGCTTGTCTGCCGGTTTTTATAAATGACAGTGTTGCCACTGCTACTGACGAAGAGTAAATAGGCGAAAATGGGAAGAGGAAAAAGAAGAGGCCATATTTAAGGTGTCATTTCTAACCATCATTAATGAATTTATACTTGTATTTAGGTTATGATCAGTTCGGTATTAATTAATTTTGTTTTGCCTTCATATAAAGGGATTTATGTGCATTTTTATTATATAAATTTGTGGAGGCGCTAGCGCCTCGTATAAATGAGCTTTCCTCTGTTTCGGCGTATAATGAAATGGGACACAACAATCATCGACTCCGCGGAAATGAACTGTGATGTAGAAGTAGCAGACAGGCCTTTCACAACAGTCACGTGCAAGAAAGCCCGACCAGCGGGGATACTCGTAATTTTCAAGCTGACAGACCCTAGCGCCTCGTTCTGGAAAGTCAATCCGAACAAACTGGCCAGTGAAGTAGTATCTGCTGCCAAAGAGAAAGTGGAGTTGTTTCGTGTCAACAGAGATGGCAATTTCTGCGTAAGTTCCTCTACAGTTACTGCATCCTCCAGACTTCTTGAGTTAACACATGTTGCTGATCTTGAAGTGGCACCATATACACCGCAGTCGTATGTGAGGAACCTAGGAAAGATTAGAGAAGTACCAGTGCAATACAGTGAAGATCAACTGCTTGAATATTTAAGAGACAGCGGTGTAATCTCAGTCAGGAGACAGACTAAATGGCTCCGTCGCGAAGATGGTTCAGCAGAGCCACATTTACTCGGCAGTGTAATTCTTCAGTTCTCCCCCGACAAGCCACTGCCACCTCGTATTCTCCTAGGCTTCACAAATCATCCGGTGGAAGAGTACCTACAGCCCGCTACACGATGTTACAAGTGTCAACGATATGGACATGTTGCCATATCGTGCCATGGACCACTTCGCTGCAAAATATGTGCAGGAGCACACGAATACAAAGAATGTACATTGAGGAATCATCCCAAGTGTGCCAATTGCAATGGAGACCACGTAGCGTCATATGCTGGTTGTCCGAAGCACCAGGCAGCTACTCGACTAAAGCGACAAGAAATTCTGCTTGGAAGAGCTCCAAAAAAGGAATCGCCTTGTCCGAATCCTGAAACTGTGCATCCACTCCCTGTGAGTTCAAAATCACAAAACAGTACATCACCACTGTCGTATGCAGCGGTAGCCACGCGTGCTTCAGCTCAGAAAAACAAAAGTAGAGCCAAAACGGACCGTAGAGGACGATCACCAAGCGTTCAAAGGCAGACAAGCGACAGCAGAACACCGAAACCATCATCAGCTCAGGATAACCAAGCGTGTACACCTTTCACCTCGCCAAAGCCAAAGGCACAACAGCAACGTGCACCGGAAACAAGTGATGTGGATATCGTTATGCCGATGCTCTTTTTTGCTTTGAAGGTAATCCTGCGTGTATTTGCACAGGCCAATGACCTACCAAATGTTAGCGCAGTCCTTTCATTAGAGCCTCTAGCAGTGCAACAAAAAATTTTTGTATATCAAAATGGCTCTACAAATGAACAACTGCTTCCGCAACACAGCTGTGTTTCAATGGAATGCCAAAGGCCTTAGGTCCAAAAACGCAGACTTTAGGAAGCGGGTTGCTCAGTATAGCTTCCCCGTTCTGTGTCTAAATGAAACCAACGTTGGCCCTGACTTTGGGATTTCTAACTATGTTACATATTGCCTCTAGTACAAGTTCTGAAATTATTGTTTCCATAGATGCGGGCAGGCTTGTATGTGCCGCTGTTCAGAAGAGGACGAAGATGCGCGTGCAGAGAAAAAAAGCGATAAAGTCGTATTGCCGTTGTTCGAATCAGTTTGACGTCCTTGTGTGCCATTATCTACAGGTTACAGTTACGTTGCAACGTGACAACTGGTTGAGGAGCTGGGTAATAGTCTATGCACTGTTACCACGAGGAAGATCTCGGCCCCAACATAGACGCCTTGGTAGAAACAGCCAACCTTCGACGCAGTCGGCGGCAACTAGGCCTACCACCCCAATTCGGCCCTCTTCCGGAACACTCCAGAACCATGACATATGCGACAACTGCAAGCCAGACTGAACAGACCGCGACTCCGCCAGCTCCATGGCTACCAGCCTCTCGAACGCCAAAATCCCTTCCATGGGGAGCCCTACGAAGACGTTGAAGACTGGTTGGATCAATACGATCGAGTCGCCGTCGCCAACGAGTGGGACGAGCACCGGAAACTGCGGTATGTTTATTTCTACCTGAAGGATTCTGCGCGTATTTGGTTCGAGAACCACGAGGCCACCCTGACAACCTGGCCGGTGTTTGCACTCAGCTGCGGAACACGTATGGTAGCGCCGACCGGAAAGAACAAGCCGAACATCTCCTAAATTCTCGCAATCAAAGACCCAATGAAAGCGTGACCATGTTCGTTGAGGAGATGTCTCGTCTGTTCCGTCGAGCGGATTCTGCAATGACGGAAGACAAAAGCGTGCACATTCTGATGCGAGGTGTCAAGGAGCAGCTGTTTGCAGGACTTGTACGAAACCCACCAGCTACCGTGGCAGAATTCCTCCGTGAAGCGACGACAATGGAGCGAATGCTAAGACAGCGGTCTTCGCGGTATCAGCGGTCTGACAACCTTGCTTGTCTGTCAGCACCCTTGGTAACACCCGATGTCACGAGCGTGAGAGACCTTGCTGAGCTAGTCCGTAGCATTGTACGCGACAAGCTGCAAAAGCTTCACGCAGTGCCTTCACAACCTCAAGTGGCTGCTCTGACAGACGTCGTCCGTGAAGAAGTACTGCAGCTGGTACGACAATTAGTGCTACCTCCAACCGAAGCTGCTCTGCTAACGTACGCGGAAGCTGTACGCACTCCTGTACCGGCAGCCAGCTATTTCCCCCGACCGACTAGCCTGCAGACGCCGCAGCAATTTTCGGGCCTGCCACACTATGAAAACCACCGACCGACTTGTCTGCAGATGCCGCAGTACTTCTCGGGCCCGCCACACTATGAGAATCCGCGACCTAATTTGCGGAAATCTAGCGTGTGGCGCGCTTCCGACAATCGGCCACTATGCTACTACTGTGGCAAGCCAGGTCACTTGTACCGAGAGTGCTCGTACAGGCAGATGGGCCTACCTGGATTTCGGCCAGACGCTCGTCGGCCTAGGGATGGGGAACGACCCCGCGCCCTCGCAGAATACTTAGCAAGTCTACCGTCTCCGAATCTTCAGCGACGCCAATCACGCTCTCCGTCTCCTCGACGCTCTACGTCCGCAAATTAATACTCTACTTTCGCCGATGTTGTTGCGGGACGATACGCTACGTCCCCAAGTCCACGCCGGGGAAACTCGAATCAGTGGCCTCCGGGGGTGGGACCGCTGTTAGGCTATCGTCAAAAGAGCCTCCTCCGACCCATCCGCCGACCTTCGATGATTCCTTTCAGCCGACACCTCACATCGCGGACGAACCCGTTTCTGCTGACATTGCCGTCGTTGTCGACAACCATCCAGTGACTGCTCTGGTCGACACCGGTGCCGACTACTCAGTTATCAGTGCTGAACTTGTGGCTGAACTCAGAAAAGTCACCACTCCTTGGGGGCATGGACCAAACCTTCGGACAGCAGGTGGTCATCTCTTGACACCAATCGGGAGATGCACCACAAGGCTGCAAATCTGTGAGTCGACGTTCGTTGCTTCTTTCGTTGTGCTTCCCGAATGCTCCCGGAAAGTTATCCTTGACATGGATTTCCTTCGCGAGCACGGCGCTGTTATAAATCTTCGAGACTGCCTCGTAACGTTTGCTGACGACTATGGCCCGAAGCCTAGAGATACCAATCCGCAGAAGACTGCGCTTCGCATTGTCGACGACACCGTCACACTTCCGCCACGCTCCAGTATGTTCGTTACTGTACAGGGTGACATAGACCATGACGGTAGTGGTATCGCTGAAGCCAACCTTTCGGTGCTCTTGTCTCAGCAAATCTGCGTTGCCCGCAGCATAATTCAATCTAAACGTGGGACGACTGAGTCGTTAGTCACCAATTTTAGTGGAGCATACCAACATTTGGCCAAGCGAACAACTATCGCTCATTTCGAAGCCATTGACGATGAAGCGTGTTCGACGATAGCCCCAATTTCTGCAGCCGTTGAAAGTGACACCGCGGTAGCCGATACAGTCGATGTCAATCCGAAGCTGCCATGTGTGCAGAAAGAGCGAATCCGCTGTATCCTCCGCATGTTTAGCGACTGTTTCGCGTCTACATCTAAGATAAAACAAACGCCAACCGTAAAGCACCGCATTGTCACTGACCATGCTGAGCGACCCATACGTCAGCACGCCTAACGAGTATCACAAAAGGAACAAGAGGCAATACGTTCTCAAGTGAGGCAGATGCTCAAAGATGGCGTAATCCAACCCTCGAACAGTCCATGGTCGTCCCCCGTTGTACAAGTAAAGAAGAAGGACGGCACTCTCCGATTTTGCGTCGATTACCGCAAACTCAACAAAGTCACAAAGAAAGACGTTTATCCGCTTCCGCGCATCGACGACTCACTAGACCACCTCCGACGCGCCCGATACTTCTCCTCTATGGATTCACGCAGTGGCTACTGGCAGATCGAAGTTGATGAACGCGACCGAGAGAAAACAGCATTCATAACGCCTGATGGTCTGTACGAATTCAAGGTGCTGCCCTTTGGTCTGTGTTCTGCCCCTGCGACATTCCAGAGGATAATGGATACAGTGCTCTCCGGTCTCAAGTGGGAAGCATGCCTTGTTTACTTAGACGACGTCGTTGTCTTCTCGCAAACGTTTGAGCAGCACTTGCAGCGGCTTAGATCTGTGTTTGCTGCAATTCGCACGGCAGGCCTATCACTGAAACCAAGAAATGTTATTTTGGTTACAACGAATTAAAGTTCCTCGGCCACCTTGTTAGCCCTGATGGTATTAGGCCGGACCCAGACAAAACATTGGCTGTCGCAGATTTTCCACCACCTGCCAACAAACGTGATGTACTTCAATTTTTAGGCCTCTGTGCATACTACAGACGCTTTGTGCAAAATTCCGCAAACATTGCTGAACCCCTCACTCGTCTGACAAAAGAAGATGTTCCCTTCGTGTGGGGCTTTGAGTAAACACGCGCTTTCTCTGAGCTCCAGCAGCGTCTCCAGTCTGGGCCCTTACTCGGACACTATGACGAATATGCCGACACTGAACTACACACAGACGCCAGTAACATCGGCCTTGGTGCAGTCCTCGTCCAGTGGCAAGGCGGCGTCGAACGCCCTATTGCTTATGTGAGCCGGATTTTATCATCTGCGGAAGCGAATTACACAACCACTGAAAAGGAGTGCCTAGCTGTTTTCTGGGCAATAGCTAAATTCAGACCGTACCTGTATGGTCGCCCGTTCAGAGTTGTTACCGATCATCATGCGCTTTGCTGGTTGGCGAACCTTAAAGACCCTTACGGACGTCTGGCCAGGTGGAGCTTACGAGTTCGATTTGACAGTCGTGTACAAGTCTGGGCGGAAGCATACTGACGCGGACTGCCTTTCCCGAGCTCCTCTTAAGACAGCGTCAGGTGATCATGAACTCGACGGCCGTTTTCTCTGCGCCGTTAGTGTATACGACTTGGCTGAACAGCAGAAGAACGATTCAGAGCTTCGACAATTCATCGAATTTCTCGAAGGCCATACGCCGCATCCACCACCAGCATTCGCCCGCTCGCCATCATCGTTCTGCGTTCGCAGAAACATCCTCTATAAAAAAAACTTCGACCCTTACGCGACTGTCACTGCTCATCGTCCCGCCAGCGTTGCGAGCCGATGTCTTGTCCGCCTGTCACGATGAGCCTTCCTCAGGCCACTTAGGATTCACACGTACCTTGGCCCGGATTCGCCAACACTATTACTGGCCTAAGCTCAATCGAGACGTGAAGCATTACGTGAAGACCTGTCACGAGTGCCAGCGCCGTAAAGCACCACATCAGCGCCCAGCCGGCCTTTTGAAGCCCGTCACTCCTCCGACACAGCCGTTCCAACAAATTGGCATGGATCTACTCGGACCTTTTCCCAAGTCTCGTGACAGCAACCGCTGGATTGTAGTCGCTACTTATTACATGACGCGCTACTGCGAAACGAAGGCATTACAACGGGGCACCGCCATTGAGACTGCCCACTTTTTTATGAAGAACATCGTCCTCCGACATGAAGCACCAGCAGTTGTCATAACTGATCGTGGCACAGCTTTTACCGCCCGGATGATACAAGATGTCATGCAGCTTAGCGGCACAGTACATCGAAAAACTACTGCATACCACCCACAAAGCAACGGCCTTACAGAGCGACTAAAGAAGACGATCGCTGACATGCTATCCATGTACGTTGACCAAGACCACAAAAACTGGGATGACATCCTCCCTTACGTCACGTTCGCCTACAACACCGCTGTGCAAGAAACAACTGGATTCACACCATTCCGGTTGCTTTACGGCAGGGAGGTCACTACAATGCTGGATGCCATGCTTCTACCAGACAGACGCCAGATTAATGTCAAGACGACCGAATTTATCAGACTGGCAGACGCAGCTCGTAAGCTTGCAGTCGAATGAATCCACAAGCAACAATGCATCGACTCGTTGCAGTACAACGCTCGTCGTCGCGATGTCTCTCACCAACCCGAAGAACGAGTATGGTTGTGGACTCCCATTCGACAACGGGGCCGGTCGGAAAAGTTGTTACGCCGTTATTTTGGTCCCTGTAAAGTTCTCCGCCGTCTCAGCGAAGTAAACTACGAGGTTCTTGACGAGGACATGGCTCGTAAATCCCGCTGTTCACAACAGCCACACGTCGTCCATGTTTCGAGGATGAAACCATTTTACCAACGCTGACTACTCGTCAAACTTCCTTGAGTAGACTTACAGTGATTGTGAACACCCCCTTGTGTACTACTTATCGTATGTCTTTTATTTTCATCTGGTAATTATGTTGTGACATCGGGACGATGTTCTTTCGGAAAGGGGGTAATGCCACTAGTACAAGTTCTGAAAATATTATTTCCATAGATGCTGGCAGGCTTGCATGTGCCAATGTTCAGAAGAGGACGAAGATGCGCGTGCAGAGAAAAAAAACGATAAAGTCGTATTACCGTTGTTCGAATCAGTTTGACGTCCTTGTGTGCCATTATCTACAGGTTAGAGTTACGTTGTAGCGTGACAATATGCATCAAGAAGAAATCCAGGCTTAAGCAGGGCACCGTTATTCGTACGGCGCGACATACCCTCTTTTGATTTATACTTGTCGGACTCGGACGTGCCAGAATTTGTAGGGTGCAAAATTCAATTCAAGAAACTTACTATCACCGTAATTTGTGTTTATTTGCAACCATCGACACGCATCTCCGAATCATCTCTGGTTCATTTATTGGGTAAAGCCCAGGGACCTACCCTCATCTGTGGAGATTTCAATGCGAACAATACCACGTGGGGCAGTACTCATACCGATTCACGTGGGAGAACACTCGTAAAAGCAATTGATCGGTGTGGTCTTGTTGTACTGAATGATAGATCAGTAACGTTTTTAAGAGGTAATAATTATGCCAGCTGTCTAGATTTGGCTATAGCCTCTCCTGACATTGTACGAGACATGAACTGGTGTACAGACCTCGAAACACGAGGGAGTGATCATTACCCAGTTCTTATGCAACACCCAAGAATGCAAGTGCAAACGACCACATTGATTTCAAAGCTGACTGGAAACTATTTCGTGAACATACTGGACGTGACTTGATGGGAGCCAATGAATTGGATACATTTATGTCCTGCATTAAAAGCAGTTACTCCCGTACGACAAGGTTTACAGCTGTCCCAGCAGGCCACTCCAGTGTAGATGCAGACTACGAGCGCCTACGAGCTATTAGAAGGCGAGCAGAACGTCGCTATCACCGCACTGGGAGGCTTGAAGATTATAAGAAGAGTCAGGCCACACACATCCAATCTAACCGACACATGCAAAAGTTAGGTCGAAAAAAATGGCATGATTTCTGCAATTCATTGACCCCATTTACTCCACTTCCGAAAATCTGGCAAACAATCACTGCTCTAAGTCATCCAGTATCCCAGCAAAACCCTTTCAGAGCAATGGCCATATCTCTTGGATTATCCGAACGTGATGTTTCTAATAGGTTTTGCACAATGCTGACTGGAACTGGGTAATTGGTTCACAACACTACTGCACTGCCTAGTACTGTAGAGCAGCAAATCCAAGATGCATTCACTTTATCACATGCTCAAGTGGATAACACGTATTCTCTACTAGAGTTGCGTACTGCTCTATCACTAACCCGCGTAAGAACGGCAACCGGTCCCGACAACGTATCGTACAGTGTTCTGAAAAATCTAGGACCCAACGGCATGCCAGTTCTTCTACGGATATATAACGACATGTGGACGAAGGCGTACGTTCCAATGTGTTGGAAGGTGTCGAGAATCGTCCCACTACTGAAGCCCGGTAAATCACCGCTTTCGCTTGACTCATTCCGACCAGTCAGCCTCACTATCTGTGTATCTAAAGTAAGGAAAAAAATGGTTGACAGAAGATTACAGTGGTGGATTGAAGCTAACAACTCACTTACAGAAGAGATGGCTGGCTTCAGACGACGGCGATGCGCCACGGACTGCGTCTTCGACCTCGTTACAATTGTAGAACATGAGATGAGCTGTGGAAACATGGCTGTTGCGGCGTTCATAGATATTAGGTGGGCGTTCAACTCTGTGAGCCACCTTTCTGTGCTGCACGGGCTTACCTCACTAGGGGTTCACAGTCGTATCCTTCAATGGATCGCCAACTTCCTATGTAACAGACAAATATATATTTCAACCAACAACGGAGACAGCGATCGCTTCAACATGAGCAGAGGTGTACCCCAAGGAAGCGTTCTAAGTCCACTTCTTTTCAATGCTGCAATGGCAGGTCTTCCAGAAGTACTGCCCGAAGCCTTGAATATATCCATGTATGCAGACGACATATGGATATGGACGTCTCAAAAATCACTGGAAGTCATGGAACATCGGCCTCAACAAGGACTAGACGCAATAAGTGATTACCTCAAAGAGCGAGGCATTCAGATTTCTCACGCCAAATCTGTAGTTCTGCTATTCACGAGAAAAAGATTGGAAAACTTGAAGCTTTTTGTGGATGGCCGGAAAATCGAAATCGCACGAAAGCATCGCTTTCTTGGCATTACCTTAGATAGCCAACTCAAATGGAGTCAGCATATTGCTGATCTAGAAAATCAAGTGAACAGCACCATAAATGTTATGCGTAGCATCGCGGGAACAAAATGGGGCGGTACATCAGTGTCTCTCCTCCACGTCCATTGTGCACTAATGCGACAGAAAATTGCCTACTCTGCGCCAGTTCTCCACAAAATCTCTCAGACGTCGCTACACCGACTTCAGCTGTTACAAGCATGAAGCTTACGCATATGTCTGGGGGTTCCACAGGCAACATCAAGTTCTTTGACACTGGCAGAGGCAAGAGAACCCAACTTTATAGTAATTAGAAATGTGGAGACATGTCGGCACCTCTTTAGACTAGTCACGCAACACCCTTCCCATCCGCTCATATCCAACATCGTGAACCGTGCTGGAGCGCAAATACACAATGTGTACCAACAGTAGATTTCCCGGCTTCCTGTGTCGACACATTGGCCACTGGACCAAAACTACTCTCCATGGCTGCTTGAGCTACCAACTATCGAAACGTCAATGGAAGGACTTCACAGCAAGCATGAAGTGCCAGCCGTTGCCGCACAACAGTTGGCATCACATCATCTGTTTGACAGGTACCAAGGATACACTCACGTGTACACTGACGGCTCCGTCACCAAAGAGACAGCGACACCAGCATTCATAATTCCGGAATTACACGAAGAATATGCATGTCGGTTGGGCCACCTCTCTTCTTCAACAACGTCGGAGCTCGTAGTGATTTTGCTAGCCATAAGCTTTATTAAACTGTCAACGACACAAAGAAATTGGGTGGTAATTACAGACTCTTTGGAAGCACTGGCATGTGTGGAAAGTGCCACTTCAAGACACATTGATGTGCGTATAGTATACGCTATACTAAAAGAGCTCTCAGAAGCTATGAAGTCGAATCATCGAGTGGCCTTCCAGTGGGTCCCCAGTCACTGCGGAATTAAGGGAAATGAAATGGCGGATGAGTTGTCGAAAACTGCTCATAATTCTACGCAAACGTGCCTCATTCCGGTATCTCAATGCGATGTAAATAGAATTTTAAGAACAACAAAACGTGGATTATGCCTGTATACCTGGTTCACAGACAAAACAAAGGAATCGATCCTATATTCAGCTGATCCTAATTTTGAATACCAATTAGACCATGACCTCCCAAGACGCATCGACACACTAATTTATCGCCTACGACTCGGAACTGCTTACACAAAGCACTTCCTACTTCGTATTCATCGTGCAACATCGTCAGCACGTTCATGCGGCCACGACGACGAGGATATCTGTCACCTCTTGCTCGACTGTCCGAAACACGACACACACCGAAGGCGACTAGAACAAGAACTGCAAAGGGTTAGATCCTGAGTGGCCATTCGGGTTGAATAAAATACTAGGTCCATGGCCATCCAAAACATACGGCAATGCAGTCAAGGTGCTGCAACAGTTCTTCGAAGAAACGAAGATTTGTGACGAATACTGAGCGGACAAAAGTTAAAAGTGAGCGTGTCGTCTACGTGTTTGTTCTGTTTATATAGGGGAACTTTTGCTCTCACCCGTGTAGGACTGTATATATGTATGCACGCTATTGTTTTTTTTCATATTTTTATTTGTACCAATTAAGCGGAAAGGGGTAGCCGTCGCCAAGTAACAGTGACAAAAAACTCCTTCGTTTATTTTCTATTTCAATAAAAAAAAAGACACAATACTATTATATCAGGATTCACGAACAAGTTGTTCTCGCGAGTAGTTCGCAAGCCGCGAAATTGATTTTGAAGTTCAGAGTTCACTGCGGATTACTACTTCCTACTTCTACGGCTACTACTACTATACTACTGCTATTATTATATTATTATTATTATTATTATTATTATTTGTATTATTATTATTATTATTATCTAGTAGTAGTAGTAGTAGTAGTGGTAGTAGTAGTAGTACCTTCTCCCTAGCCTCATATTACTTTGCCTTATTTAAAGGGCACCCTTGATCAATTTCTCTTTTCTTTTATGATGTGTAATGTAACAGCTGGTGGCACTAATCAATTTCAATCACGTTCAAGTACCCATGGATTGTGGTCACTGTTTTTGCTTCATGACTGTCAATGAGTATCGCTCCGACTACGTTATAGGTGTCTAATTACCAATTTCACTCGAATCCCGTCAGCTCCTTTTGAACTTCCGCAAACTCTTTGCACACTGCACGCTTGTCACTATCTTCTACGAAAGCTTCTTGGGCAAAGTCAGTTCGCTGTTGCTCTCGAAACATTGGCGCCAGAATAAACAAGCTGGTATATAAGGGGTGGAGGGCAAACTTCAGCGGGAATTATGCGTAATCAAATTTGCCGGCGGATTTTCGGTGCTAACGCGATATGGCGCTAAGTTAATTTCAAAACAGCGCACAGGCACTCTTCATTTAAACTGTTTTTTTATATATTTTAGGGAGCTCGCGTGCGTGCGCAAGGCAGAGAACTGAGCCTTTCGCGCGGCTGGTGAAGAAAATTCTCAGACTTTCTGAGAAAAATCAAGATGCCCCCCTCACTCAGGTCCATGAAGAAAATGAGGGCGAAAGTAAATGACGGGAGTGAGTCGTGTAGCGATTCAGCGGAGGATACAAAGCTACCCGCCACGCAAACTGCTGAACGCGTTGGAGAGGAGGTCACGTGGTTGCCAATGGGGAGGGGCTTAAGCTGGAAGAAGAGTCTTTGGGTGAGCGAAAGGTCACGAGTTTGGTCCAAGCATACGTACGGGGTTGATCGGAAAGGGAAATTTCACCACTCCACACCCATCTGAAGAGCAGCAGTAAGTTTAACGAACGCCACTTCACTGCCTGGCCCTAAGCCATGCAAGCAATAGAAGACGGAGGGTAAGGGAAACCCGTTAACCCGTAGGAGTAAAGGCGACAGGCGAAACAGCAACAGACGCCCGAGCGGCAGCTCCTCTGAAGAATATCCGAGCTCTCTCTTCTCTGGCGACGTTGGCTGTAATTGGATTAACTGAGATTCCCAGTTAAGTTTTTGATAAGTATTCCTTTTGAAGGGCCCCGTGCCTCGCGCGTACTAATGAAATTTCGAGGCCGTTCCGCAACGCGCGCGCCGGCACCAAAAAGAAGGCCTCGGCTGCAAAATTTGAACGCCTCCTCAAAGGCTGCAGCGGAGCCGGTGTAATAGTAGCTACTACAGCTGCGCCTGCTTCTGCTGCTTCTCCGCAGGATCTGCTTGCTCGGCAGAGGAGCAAGTTATCGCGGCCGTAACGCCCCAGAGCCGCCCCGTCGCTCCTCCTTCTGTAAGCGAGCAGCGGCCTTCTTTGTTGTTTGTACTTGGTAGGCCTGTCCCGAAGACGAGAAGTTGCCAAGAAGGAAGGAAAGCTCGTAGAAGGGGATGTTCGCAAACCTAAAGAAAAGGGCGTCAAGTGTGCGTGTGTGTGTGAGTGCGCTACAGGGGATGGGGATCGGAGAAAACGGCTGGTGCTTGCACAAGCTCAGAAGTGCCCCTGGCACCCGTATAATTAGGTTTTGTCGTTGTTAATTGTTATGGCTGCCGTTGTGCGCCTACTCCACGCCGGAGGCGAGCGCCCCGTTTTCTACAGCCGTTTTCGACCGAGTTTAAAAACCCCTTTCTTTCCTTCGAGGGCTTTAAATATTAAGGCGATTATGCCTCGCAAGTGAACGCAAGTATTACGTGCGGAAGCTCGAGTGGGACTTGTGTCGCCAGAGTTGCCTTCAAGACTGAAGTTTGCGTTGCAGCCGAGGCTTCGTTTTGCCAACTTCGCACTTTCGGGATCTAGAAAATGGTCTAAAGAGCATTTCAGAAGGGGCTATGGATATCGATCCCTAGCGACAAGATTTTCCGTATAACTTATTAAATAGTCGAGAAAAAGTGCCTCCTTTAGGGCGAATTTGACTGAACTGCATCTAGGACAGCTTCTTGACCTTTTTGCATGTCACTCGGAAGACATAATATAAAGATGGTATTTATATAATCATGATAGTAGGAGAACAAGTTCCTCCGAATTATCCTGTGTGGGGACCACTGAACTAATATCCATCGTGTTGTGCCATTGCTACTATACCGAGACATGCTATACAGTTAGAAAGTGAGATGACAACCAACTTCGGGTAAGAAGAAAACGTTTGGTTATTGAAAAGGAGTGACGTGATGACAAAGTTCTGGGTTCTGTACACACCATTGCATAGTTGCTTTTTATGAACCTTAAATAATTTTGTTTCTATACATCCTGACAGCCTGACATGGCTAGAATACTTTCTCTAAAACCGATCTCCGTTTGTAACTTACAGTAATCATACTTCACCCAGTAGCACGAACGATTCTGGAGTGCTTCAAGGGTTGCTCTTAGGACCCCCTCTTTTTTTTTTTAATCAGCATCAATGACCTACCTCACTACGTAACTTCTAACATTTAGTGTTTACTGATAACTGTGTTGTGGTCCATGAAGTTACTAACGCCAAGGACGTAACCCCATTGCAAACTGATCTTAACGCCATTTATGACAGCTGTGACGACGGGGTATTGACGCTAAACATCAATAAACGCCAAATTTTACCTGTATCACACACTGCGTCTAGTTCACTGGCATACCAGCTTAACAACCTTATCCTTGAGTCAGTAGCATCTTATCACTACCTAGGAGTTACATAACCTCAGTTTTAAAGAACAACGCTAACCGAATGCTGGGATATTTACGACGTATATTCTGCCCCGCATCACTTCAACTGCTTGTACATACAACCTTAATTCGCTCCAAACTTGTGTATGTTGCTGCTGTATGGGACCCGAGTACTGCCAAGCTAATCGATTCACTTGAACATGCCGAAAAATATCTACTTGATTCATTTTCCTACTCTTTCCTCTCCCTCTTTCTATGTCCTTTTCCCCGACCCCACATGTAGGGTAGCATACCAGCTTTCATGAACTGGCTAACTTCCCAGCCTTTGCTTATCTACCGTTTCTTCTCTCTTCTCGATTCATTCGTCACAGCTACATCGAAACTGCTGGTATTCCCACCATGAAACTATCTCTCAGTCTACCGTAACTTGCAACCCCCCCCCCCCCAACATTTTCTTTAGGCTGCGCCCTTTTAACAAACTTTACTTCCGTAACAACCATCAGCATACTGATCTAATCACTAAACCCTCCTACCATACAATTCACATTGATCACTCCCACAAAGTTGGAATAATTTCCCGTCATACCAAGCACTGTTATCATCGTTTCTTTCTACGCACATCACAGGATTATAAGCGCTTTTTCTCGAGCATCGCCGACATTGAAGACCATCAACTGTTTAAACAAACAATAGCTATTGCTACTGATGTGAGGTGATGTTTTCAAGTGCTTTAGTTCTTGCTGAAAACTTTGATGATCTGGCCCTGAAAACAATGGAAGAATGTTTAGTAAAAAGAGAAAACCAACTTGTTTTTAAATGACCCATGAGTGGTTTTGCGCATGTTTGAGTTCCAACTTCACTCTTTGTTGCTGAACTAGATGTCCTTATACGGTGACCTTGTATTTTGATGTGTAGTGATTATTACGTGGTGCTGTGTTGTATGTGCATGTGCGGTGTGGTCTATATATTTACTATGACTCTACCACAAATAAATCGGTGGCGAATGACGTTCTTTCCCAGGGCTTCTTCGTTCTTCTTGTGCTGTTTAGGCGTCTATGGTTTCCCCTCATGATGATGTACCAACTAGTCCAGCAACAAGTACCTCTAAGTTCAACACATTTCTTCAGGTGGATATAAAATTCTATGCATTACTCAGACGAGAAAGCCATAAGTTAAACGAGAGTGGCGATGTCGGCTTGTTGGTGAAACATTTGAAAGAAATTTATGTAGCGCGAGGCGAAAAAATGAACACAGGAAAGAACAGACTGAGAAGACAGAGCGCTAAAGACAGAGCGCTCTGTCTTCTCAGTCTGTTCTTTCCTGTGTTCGTTTTTTCGCCTCGCGCTACATAAATTTATTTCGTAAGTTAAATGCTGTTTTTGTACATGCCAGCCAGCAGTCATTTGCTCAACTATCCTATATCGTTCCCACTTGCAAGCACTGTGTGATAGGGATGGCGTTCGTAGCGACTCAAAACAACAAGACAATAACAAAGCTACGACTTTATAAATTTTATTATGGTGTACATACTTGAAATACGTAATGTGTTTTTGTAACCTTCTTCACAGCATAAGGATATTGAAAGAGTCGGTTGCATCGCGATGTAGGCTAAAAATGTTTTAGCTGATTTATGAAAAGAGCAAGAAATGCAGTGACAGCGATAGCAAAGTTTAGCGCATTTATTGAGTTCGTCAAATTGTGTTCGAATTTTACGCAGATGTGTCACGTTGGGGCGATGCAAGGCAACTGATCCCTGTACTGAATTGGTTTTATTCAAAGAGCCCCACAATTCCACCGGCTGCCACGGATCTCTGGTGGTCACTCATGGTCTTCCTTCGAGATTCAGCAGCTTCATCAGTCGGCGCTTGGCGTAATGTATCAATAACCTTGCCCCGCCACGGTGGTCTAGTGGCTGCTCACCCGCAGGTCACGGGTTTGAATCCCGGCTGCGGCGGCTGCATTTCCGATGGAGGCGGAAAGGTTGTAGGTCCGTGTGCTCAGATTTGGGTGCACGTTAAACAACCCCAGGTGGTCGAAATTTCCGGAGCCCTCCACTACGGCGTCTCTCATAATCATATGGTGGTTTCGGGACGTTAAACCCCACATATCAATCAAACCGATACATCTAAGCTTGGGCAGTTGCGCCAGCTTGCACAAAATATTTTCTTTACTTTCCCCTTTCCCACCGTTTATCCTCATCACTTTATAAATTTATAATTATACATTTATAATATAATATTTATAAATATAAACTGCTGGATGAGAACACACGTTACACTTTTAAAAGGTATTACTTAAATTGTTAATATCAATGTTATCTTTACTTTGTGCCTTGAAATTTGTTTCCTTCCGATTTTTTTTCCAGATTGCCAATTTCACAGTTTTCTTTTGCGCGGTGGTTATTAGCGTTTTTTTTATTACGGAAGCCAGTTTTATAGTTTTGTAACTTCATGCTATTGACGGTGCTATGCAAGACAGTATCTCTGATGTGCATACAATCAAATAACTAGACATTTCGATTGATTCTTTGGCGGCTTTTCAGGAACACAGGATAGTTCGCAAAGGCACGTAAATCCGCAAGACGATACACGGCGCGTATAGTACTTCAGCTACTTGTTTCAGACTACACTGGATTCAACTTCATGCTGTAAACCGCCTCAATTTTGCGACTGTTCAACACGCACACTGCCCTCATAATACTAATCTTCCTTTCAAATACCCTTCCGCCTCAACTCCTCAACGCACTTCTAGTCCATGAAATATTTTTTCGTCAGGACTAATGCCTTCTTATCCCACCGTGTGCATTTCCCCTGTTCCTTCACCTTACTAGGGTTGAGGTAGTTACGCTTTGGAAGCTTCCTCACGGCAGGGCCTTACACCGGCTATCAGCTCAACTTGAAACTTGCTGAATTTGCCATTCGGTGCTCAGTGTTCCAGTAATGCGATCAGACGCTTACCACCTTTTTGGAACATGCTGAGGGTTACAATTGGAACGCTCCCACCAACTCCTGCAATACGGCCTTTGCTACACTGACACGACCAGAAATAACTGTTGGATACATTACAATAGATTCCACGAGGCACTGATTCGTTTCATTCATACACAACAACGGTCTTATGGCACACTAGTGGTACACTTGTTCATACAAAGCATTATGCATTAAGAACAAGGCTATGTCGCATTGGAAAAAATATGCTACACAGCTCGAACAGGCTCTCACTATAAATTCATGCTCCTAGCTCCTAGAAGCAGGTGCCTACGAGGTTTGTACGAATAATTTTACGAGGTTACAGAAAGGTCCAACAATATGGTTAAACAGCAATTATACTTCCTGTTGGAAACTGTCTCACAGTGATTTCGCTGCTTGAGCGACTTGATTGTGGTGGAAACAAAATGTAGCAAATGGCACTTGTTTTAAACCATTTTTTTGTTATTAGGGAATCATAATTTAGTATGAGGTCTTTATATGCAGCTGACATCTCTTACAAATTGCTAATTACTTTGAGGCGTCGAATATTATCATTTAAAATTAATTTCATGCGTGCACCGGTGTCTTGTCTTTGTCTTTCATGGTTTCTACTGATAATTACCCAATTTATACTAACATGTTAGGCATAGTAAAAGTGCGTCGTTTAGAAGAAAGTAAAAGATTGCAAACAAGTGTACCAGTTGATGGCTCATCAAATATTAAAATTAAAAATAAACTGGAATGCACGAGTAAACATATGAGACTAAAGAATGCTCTTCTTATAGAATTTTTTTTAGAGGACAGTCCACATTGACAAAACGCGGTGACAATAGAATTCGTCCGAACATAAAAACAAGCCAATTCAGACACTGCGCATATCGTTAGCATAAAGACGCAGGCACTTAAAGGCAAAAGGCTTTTATGATACGAAAATAAAATTAGTGAATTATTCATCAGGAGCCAAATTCTAAATTATTTTGGTCTTTTTTGGTCTTACCATGGTAAGATCGCTGCTGTTCGATGGCAGTTGTTACGATTCCCCGCAAATTGATCTTAGGGAGCAATTCTAGCACAAGACATATTTGTGAACAGAAGCATTATGGCTGTATTTGCAAGAAATTTCATGTACAGAAGAATGAATTAGTTCGAAAACGAAAAGAAGTCAAGTATAAAGTTTAAGTAATTGTTAGTGATTGAAGTCGGCTGATCATAGATAACCCCTCTGAAATAAAAAACTTTGTGAATTATGCACAGAATCACATCGCATAGGCAATGATGACATAAGTTCGACACTTCAGTTTGTAGGTAATTGTTTCCCCGTCACTACCTATGTTAACTGACTTCACAAGGTGCAGGGAAAAAAATCAAGAGTTTATTTCCTTGGGAAAATGGGTACAAGCGACGCTAAGAGTGTGCGTTGCCGGCCTGCTACATTCTTTAAATCTAATTTTCCTGTGCTCCCTCCTAACTTTTTAATTGCTGCTTTTCGGGAAGGACACCTTGATACACGTGTACAGCAGCACATTACACTTGCTAGATGCAACAAAGATAGTGATGGTATTCATATACAGGCAACAACGAAACGCGGCAAGGTGAAATAACAAGCGAGTTCACAAGAAGACTGCATCACAGTATTAGTAAAGATTGATCACCAATGAGTGTTCGATGAAGGATAGCTTCGACGATTGTTAAATGACCCATACAAATACGCAAGTGACATGAGCACCTTCGTCGGCTGCATTTCTGCTGAATCGCTGGAGAAGGTGTTTTCGCGTGCAATGGCCACCATCGCCAGCACAAGATGTTTAACTCATAGCTTGCATGCATCGTGGTCTTCTAGAGAGATCATCATCATCATCATCATTATAATCATCATCATCATAATATTAAGCCTGACTACGTCCATGCAGATAAAAGGCCTCTGCCATGCTCCGCCAGTCAATTCGGTCCTGCGCTTGCTGATGCCACTTTATACCCGCAAACTTCCTCATCTCGTATGCCCACCTAACTTTCTGTCTCCCTTTACCCACTTGCCTTATCTTACAATCCAGTCTTTGATCGATAATGACCACTGGTTTTGCAGTTTTGTTGCCTTGGTGCTATGTGCCCAGCCTATGTACCTTTCTTCTTGGTTTCGAATATGATGTCCTTGACAACCATTTGTTCTCCGATACACTCTGCTCTCTTCTTGTCCCTTAGCGTTATACCTATAATTTTCCTTTCCATTTCTCGCTGCGTCGTCCTCAGTTTAAGTTGAACCCTCCTTGTAATCCTCCAGATTTCTGCTCCGTATGTTAGTGCCAGTAAGATGCTGCAGTCATATATTTTACTCTTGAGGGATAAGATCTTCATTACTGCTGCCCAAAAAGGTGAGTTTCTGCTGTCCAGCAACCGTAATGCGAGCTCGACGCTTCTGAAGCCGAGTGATTTTCCTCGCCGCTTTTCCGCGCAGGTCTCACCAGGGGTTCGGCGCGAATGTCGATCATTTCTGCGGCCACGTCCGGGAAGCTTCAATTATACTATAGCGTGAGACAGAAGAGCGCCAGAGATATGGTCGCACAGCTTCTCCCTGCCGAAATTTCCACCGGTCCGCTTGTTTTTGTTGAATGTATCTTCTCTAGATTCAGCCAACTAACAGAAGAAAGAGAGAGAAAAAGAGATAAGAATATGAAGGGGGGGGAATCGTAGTCGTGTTGGGAGAGAGCTTATGGGCAAGTGCCCCACGGCAGAATAGTTACTGACTACTCGAGGGAAACCAGCTCGTCGGCATCGGCCAACCTACAATTGAAAAGTGGCCAAAGAAGAAAAAATAATGAAAAGCAAAACAGAATCATTAGGGGGGGGGGGAGAAAGATAGAGAAAGAGAAGAGAGCGATTTATTGACCGAGGGGTGGCATTCGTATTTTCGGTGCCGATGCCGAGCGTTCGGAAACCACTGAAAAGGATACTGGTCGTGGAACGGAGTTGAATGCATGAGGTGAAGGTCTGGTCATAGAACACCAGATTTTTTAGTATCACTTCAACCGCTTTTGCAGGCAACATTTTTTTGTGTTTTTACGGCGACAAGGAATACGCTCCGTTTCACGCGTGGCAGTCAAGCACGCCTCACCTATTGTAATAACGAGCGTGATAGTTGCCCGTGCAGCACGCACTGTGTTGGAAAAAGGAACGCAGTGACGCATGATAACACCCAAACTGCTATGGTTAGTTTACGCCAGTCAGTCAATGAATGTGCGTTCATGTGATCTGCCTCAACCTCAGGTGGCCCCGCCGTGGTGGTCTAGTGGCTAAGGTACTCGGCTGTTGACCCGCAGGTCGCGGGTTCAAATCCCGGCTGCGGCGGCTGCATTTCCGATGGAGGCGGAAATGTTGTAGGCTCGTGGGCTCAGATTTGGGTGCACGTTAAAGAACCCCAGGCGGTCGAAATTTCCGGAGCCCTCCACTACGGCGTCTCTCATAATCATATAGTGGTTTTGAGACGTTAAACCCCACATATCAATCAATTCGCCTCAGGTGCCCGCACTTGGGTGCCCACCCGGTTGTAAGTACTTAGCTTGGACTAGATGAGTGGGCTACTAAGGATATATAGAATCACAGCTACAGGTAAACATGCACGCGCACAGGAGCGAGTCTTCACAATGAATCAATATTTTTCAAAATCAATAGTTTTCTACCACAAGGGCTAACTAGAAATGGACAGAGATCGCTCGTCGCAGTCTTTCTCTTCTTTCTTGGCCAAGCCGCATGTCCGCTACTTTCAATACACAAGAATGGTTAGGCAATCAGTTATAACATCTTAAAAAGTACACTTCTTGAAATGCTGCTATCTTCCTTTGAAAGAATACAGTAAGTGACTGAATTTCTCAGTGCATTTCACATTGCGTTGCTGACAGAATAAATTCAGGTGGGAGAGTGAGAATGCACCGTGGTCAGAGAATACGCATGGCTAGTCTACAAGGGTAATGCCATATAAAATCCGAATAAAAGATTTATGCAGAATTTTAGTCTTCAGTGTTTTTTTTTTTTTTTTTGTGGATGGGGTGGAGTATATAGGTGTTATGAGAAAGCGAGAGGGTTGCGAATGAGTCCCTGTCTGCAAGAAAGAAATAAGAGTAGAAACTTTGGCTTGTGCCATTTTCTTACTTGTCTGTGTTTTCATGCTGTTAGTCTGCTGTTACTAGAAATAAGGAGCGGAGATGGGTTGGTGTGGCATAAATTGAAGGCTGGAGGGTGGTATTTTCCTAGTCTACATTAGGCGATAATATATAAAGCAACAGAAGTGTTATTTGGAGTTCTTGATTGAAGTGCCGCGACTTTCAGATAGAGAGAGAGAAAAAAGGTACCAATACGCACTGTGAATCAAGTGGCCGGCCTTGGGGAAGGGTTGCAAAGGCTTTGTATAACGCGTGCATGATTGTAACAGATGAGCTCTGGCAGCTCTTGTTTCCCGCTTCCTGTCTCTGTTACTTTAAATGCGAAGCATGTCTTAGTGAACATCAGCTACTTTGAGCTTATCTATCTATCCATTATTCTATTCATCTATCTAGCCACTTACGTTTGGGTGCTCTCGTGGTCACCCCCTGAACTTGGCGTGAACCAAAATTAGCATGGGAGGGTAAGATGGTTTGACGAGTATGACACCCTGGTCAAGACATAGATAATGTCACAATACCATCGCGTATGTCGTCAAATACTTCCCGTGGCACATACTCACGGGGGGTATGTGCCACTGATATGCGGGTATGTGCTACAGATGATTAACCCTTACTATCTACCCTAGAACGACGAGAACACACAAAGGCAATTTTAACGCGTAAGCGTTAAGCTATACCCAACATCGGTAGCATCGACCCAACGAAGGCATAGAATAAATGTCAGTGTTAAGAAAAACCTGACATAGGCCACGGTGACAACCCGACAAATGCAAATAAGAAATATCAGGGTCCCAGCAGAAATTGAACCCAAGCATTCTACGTGGCAATCAAGCATTCTACCACAGAGCTACGCCAGGTCTCGGAACTACTTTTCAAATAGACGCTAATCTTCGTGAAAAGTCAATAGTGCTTGCAGGGCTGCGTACCAAATTTTATAAATACTACATATGTACTCCTTTGATACAGCCGTCACGTCGAGTGAACCTCAATTTTGGTTAGGTGCCATGCGCTGAAATTGATTTATGTAGCAGTATCAAGGGCCAGTATCTTCGCGATCATTAGCGCTTAATATCAGCAACTGGTGTTGCTAAAACACATTTCCAGTTGACATCTTTATGCAAGGGCAAACAACTGGTGATATAAACATCTGCAACTCATCGACCTATAGTCTCTGCGTGCAAAATTCGTACATATATTTAGCGTAATTTCATGAGATGTCGCTCAATAAAAAAATGCAAAATGGTGTCCCTCCCTTCACATGCTTCGCATAACGTCGATTCCCAGGTGCGTGCAATCTGTCAATTTGTTTTTGTATTTGTGGCTTTGTCAGTGCTAGGCGGAAAATGTTATGGCCAATGTGGTGAATGTGGAACTTTTATTTTTGCTGAGAGCATCAAGCCGTCCTTGATAATTAAGGAGATGTCAGATGACCTATATAGCTTCACGTACCTGAAAGCTTCGAAATCCAGGCTCGAGACCCTCAATATATTATCGCGAATTCTCTTTTTTGGGGTGTCACAATAATATTTACGCTGATTAATTAATTATTTCGCTTCGTTTAAAAGCTAAAAACATCTTCCCATATGCTTCATTTGGTTTCAGGAACTTTTCGTTTCATACGGCTGTGTCTTAGAGCGCAACTAAACAGTAGGAAATTCTCCAATGATTAGCTTATTGCCTAACGTGAATTCCAGGGACAGCTGGCGTCGTCGGCGTTCCACCTCTGCTCGGACAACTTGTTCAGCGGCAGCGACTGACTACGCCCTTCCATGAGTTGCGTCGCTCGTTGCACAGAAAGAAGTTCAGTTGAGACTTTTTTGTACATTTTACACGGTTGACATTTAGAAGAGAGCGCCGAGAGGAGCGTGACGGGTGAGGGCAATTTCGTGCAGCCAGTCCACATCATCCACAGCAGATAGGGAGCCTACATGAACGGCCATTCATGTAGGCTCCCTACTGCTTGCACTACCGTAGTGCCGCGGATGATCGCAGCGCAACCTGTAGTCTCGCTACTGTCAAGTCCTTTTCCTCACGCTCTTCTTGCTGTCGCTGTCTTTAACCCTCTGTCGCACTCTGGGTTCGCTCTCTTTCGGTCTCGTTCATTCTGCCGGTTGCGAACATGGCGACGCTGCTCAATACAGAAACGGGCGTCTAAAATCGGCGATCTATAAACTGACCCGCAACTTCAATCCATTTTTTTTTTCTTTCGTTACATTCAGCGCTAAGATCTAGCCCACGAGTACGCTGCAATGTCTCACAAAAGGGCGTCACTCACCTTGCGCACAAACAGCATTCAACTTCCACTCCGTGTCAGGGGATGGCACCCTCCCGACTTGACGGCATTATAACACACGTGCAGGGAGGTTGGGTGGGAGAGAGGAAGCTGAAGGTAATGGCGTCGTATCGCGTCGCGTCTGTTTCTCACTACCGGTTGGGGTTAGGGGGCGGGTGGGTATCGGGGGGTGTAGTAGTGTAATGGAGAGCCGCTTCTTCTCTCTGACCGTGCAGGAAAGTGAGAACGAAAAGCGAGGGAAGACGAAGAGCGTGTTTGTTCAAAGCGTCCGAGTTAATTAACTGCATCTTGTTTCTGAGCGCCTCTCCTGGCTTGCCGTGCGCGCGGGTGAGCCCAGGCAAAACTATGCGATCGAGCGACCATCGGGGGTTCCAAGCGTCGCATTGTGTTTGTTTCCTCGCAGAGCGGCGTGCCCCGGGATCACTTGCATGGCTTTTGCCGCCTCTTCCAGCTGCTCATTCACGGGTTCTCCCGAGTGAAAAAAATGAAACTAATGCCGCTGCGTCGTTTCATATACACTCGCGTAAACTGCCAAGCATCAGTACATGTTCTTTCTACGTGTTTTTGACTACTATGCTTGTGACAATTGAGCAAAAAACGTATAAAGATTTTCTATAGCAAGCAGAGTACGACGTGGCTTGCGTTAAAATGAGTCAATGTTACATTGAGCTACTGCTAATGTTACAATGAGCTACTGACATTGTCCGTGTTTTGCGCATGAAGCCCTACTTCTCTCGCGCATCTCCAGACTTGTGCCGAGACAGTGCTCCAACGCCTAGAATCCTGTCACGAAGGGCAGAAACAGCTGACAGTCGCGCGAGTGCGTCAATCAGCCATCGTGACTCTTGCCTGTGCTTTTTCCTCTGTAAATATATTGCTTGGTCCACTCCACACATAGCTCCAGTTTCGATGTAATCCGCACGGTTTACGTAAGCTTGTCCTGTACCGAAGGAACTAGCATGAATCATGGTTCATTGTGCTCTCATAATGACGTATGCTTGTCCTTTATTAATAAAATTTATAAATTTTTTGACATGGCTTCAGTACGAGAGCTGCAGGCTGGCTGGAAGAGGCTACTGGCAGCTTGCGGAGGTGACCAAAGAACCTGGAGTCTTGGTAAACATGGGTGTAGCAGATAGGGCACGTCAGCGGCCACTTTGAGCCTGTCGCAACAAACTGCATCCTAGGCGTCGACCCTCGGGCCCGGTTATCTGGCTCCGTCGATTGCCCAGCACCGTATGTCCTCTTTCTTTCTCTTCTTTGCACACGGCTCTTCTTTAAATGCGCATTTCTTAGCGAACTTCGGCGACTTTGAGCGTATCCATCCATCCATCCATCCATCCATCCATCCATCCATCCATCCATCCATCCATCCATCCATCCATCCATCCATCCATCCATCCATCCATCCATCCATCCATCCATTCATCCATCCATCCATCCATCCATCCATCCATCCATCCATCCATCCATTCATCCATCCATCCATCCGTCCATCCGTCCATCCATCCGTCCGTCCGTCCGTCCGTCTAGCCGCCTATGACTTTTAGCTCTCCTGGCCGTTCCGATAATGGTATCGATACCAAACTTGGTATGGCGTAACATGATTGTATGGAGAACATATTTGACTAGTCATAACATAAAAATCATGACATGTAAGTCATGAATGTCTTGATTTACATTTCGTGGTCCTGCAGCTCTTTCCGGTAGTTTCGTTCACATTGCATGTTGCCAAACTGGTATGGTATGACATGATTGCATGGCGAACAAAAGCGACAGACCCTAACATAAAATCATGACATGCGTGTCATGTAACAACATGATTACATGCCACGCTCATGATGCGCTCACGGCTGTTTCGCTATCGTCACTTATACCAATTTTGGTATTGCGGTACGGGAATAGATGACGAAGTTATGTGACTGGTACAAACATCATAATCATGAGATGCGTCTCATGCAACAACATGACTACATGCCACGCTCATGATGCGCTGGCGGCCGTTTCGCTACCGTCACTTATAACAAATTTGGTATTACACTACTCCAATGGAAAACGAAGGTATGTGACTGGCGCAAATATAATAACTATGAGATGCGGCTCATGTGAGAACATGTCTACATGCCACAGTCAAGGCGCCAATACATTTCGACATGACGCGGAGTGCGTGCTCACCGGCGTTCATTTCGTCGCGTCACGCCGGCGTTGCCACGCCAAGCGTCAGTCCTGCCATATACTCGCAGGCGCCCGCCAGGTTGCATTGCTGTGACGCATGCGCGTTTCAGCGCGCTTCAGCGCGTTTAGCGTCCCTCCGTCACGAAAAAGGGAGGTGCAGTGTTGTCTGGGTAACGCATCGGCATAGGGTAATGTTACTCTATAGCATCGGCGCGAAATACAGCATGACGCATTTTGCGCCGGTTGCCGTCGGGCCGCGCCGACGGACACTGGTCGCGCCTGGCGTCAGACTAATGAGTGCTCGCGTTTTGATAACGTAGCATCGCTGTGCCCAGCGTGCGCGCGCGTCAACGCTACCTTGGAGTATATTGGGCCCTTCATGATGCGCGCTGGGCCGTTTTGCTAGCTCCACATATACCAAATTTGGTGTTACGTGACGTAAATGGATGGCGAAATATATGATTGGTGCAAACATGATAATCCTGACACACGTGTCATGTAAGAACATGATAACATACCACGCTCATAGCGTGCTCGTGGCTGTTTCACTAGCTATACATATACTAAGTTTGGTATGACGTGACGTGAATAGATGACGAAGGTAAACGACACATCCTTACATGATAATCATCACACGGAAGTCATGTACAGCCTAATTTACCTCCACCTCGTAACGTTGTGATGACGTTTAAGTGACATATCAGCATTTCTCATTCATGCTTCGCATATCATCAATCCCCACTGTACGTGGGATGTGCCAATTTTTTATTCTCCACCTCCCAAACTCACCACCGTGGTGTGCTCTTCCACGTGCGCCAACGTCCTTGTTTTCTTTCACCACCACACACACCAAAGCGCTACCAATCTTTTGCGCGCGCATCTACACATCAGTCACTCTGATTCAACACAACGAATACACGACGTCAGCCTTTATTGTTTCTAACGGTGGCGTTTCTACTGCGGTGTCCCAAGTTCTTGAATAGCCAGGGGCAAGGAGGCACGCCGTAAACTGTAGAGCATGCTTGGCGTTCGTCGTGAATTGCGAACACTATATTAGCAATGTAACGACATATACTAGTATGCATCATAATCGTACCATTTATTAGTGTGGGAAGTGGAGCAGTTGCGCAACACATGTCCTGCATCAGGCGTCTAGTAACTCAGGAAACAGATCCATTTTAGATTGAAGCAGCAGAAACAATGGAGAAGTTGTAGGATTGAAAAGACTTGACGGACGCTTGAGCTTCACCACCAAGAGCAAAACACCTCATCGCAATTGGTGGCCATGCTCAATAGCTTCAACTGTCGAGGAGAGACACGTTTATCCGCGTAAGATTGCTGATTTCGAGCCATCCCAGAATATCTAAATGATGGACAGTAGCTGAGTGCCCAATATATGGCATAATTCTTTTTTGCTAATTGGTGATGTCTACTGTTTGTCTTTAATGTGCCACGCGCACATGCGCAGCTGCACGAAAGGGGTGGGCAGCTTTAAACAACCCACTCGTGGCGAAATGCACTTCTTTTGACGTTTCGCGTGATTCTAGGATTCTGCCACACCATATTACATGCGTTAAGGAGACTCCTTCCAGTGCATAACATGCATATACTATTTTGTTTCCAATACAGTTTCCAGCAATGACGTGGCTCTGTGGTTGAACAGCTGCTTACCACGCAAATGGCTTCGTTTCGAATTTAACATCTATTTTATTCGCATCTTTCTTGATTTTCCTGTCATGGTCGCGATTTCTTTTCTTACAACCAATGGTGCCAACGTCAGAATTTCTGCAAAACAAGATCTTTAATACTAAAGTGTTAATGCACTTGTCACATGCTTCCGAATGCCTTTCAGTTGTTCTACTTGAATCTAAAATGGAATCGTACTAACTGGTCCGATTGTCGACCATGCTCAAGAAGCAGAGTTTTTTAAGCTATAGAATCAAAAAGATTTCCCGAAAAGTCCCCCCAATACATCCTTTTATTATGAATATTCGAGCTAGACACACAAAAAAGGAAATAGGGAGAGAGCAGGCTCAACACTGCCACACAAAGGGGCAAATTGCATTCCTGCACTCTTTATTACTTTAAGTAGAAGAGAAAAGTGATGGAATCGTAAATTGACAACACTTAAGGCTTTGGAATAGAAAAAAAAGGGGGGGGGGGGCGCAGAAAGCACACCACATGCATTTTTTTCTGAAGAACGCCTAGTGTAATTCTTCACAAAAAGGCCTTTGGCATTCTGAGGGCCAAGTGGCTAAGAGAGCCACTTGTCGTCCTGAAGAACGCCAAGTGGCGTTTTTTTTTTCGCTGCTTTTTTCTACCTTTTTAGTCTTGCACTTTACCATTTCACAAAACTCTACAGCAACTAACCAAACGCAGCGTACTATTAAAGGATAAAAATCCTTCAGAGAGTCCCCACTCTGAATTGAGACCGTTGTAAGAAGATACGATAAGGAGCAGATATGACTAAAGCATGTTTTTGCACAAGGAACGGAGACGAGCTAATGAAGTGGTGTCAAGTTAACGTTGTAACGAACGATCACAAAAAGAACAACGATAAAAAAGTGTACGGGGCTAATAGGCACGCTGATCTGATATGTGGCGAGCGTGTGAGGAAACTCTAAAGTGCAGAAAGCGGAAGTAGTAAGGGGCTCATGCAACGCCGCGGTCACCCGATGCACGTACCCCTTTCGCGACGCGATGCAAGCCTCTCGGCGCGGGTCTTAATCGCTTCCGGGGACGCAACACCAAGAGGAAGTTGGGCAGCCGTGGGCGCCGACGCATCATTAGGAATTAATAAAGCGTCTTTGAGGGCGCGGAGCTGTCAGCGTGGTTAATAACATCGATATAGGCAACGCGTGGCTCGTTATTAGCGCACTTTGGCGGATGTATCAGTGCGGTCGAAGTGGGGAGCACGCCGCTTCAGCGAGATGGTGTGGAAATTTCCGCAGTGATAACCTTTATTTGACATTATGTAATACAGACGCCATTTCCTTGCTCACTTCTGTTCCCCGTTTTCTGCTTCTGGAGTGCCTATATTCCGAGAGAAAAAGCTATAGCCGTTTAACAAGATGCCTCTAGACTTTTTGCGCTAAAAAAACGATGTCGCCTTCTTATAACAATAAAACGTGCGTTCTTACGTGCCAAAAGGACGATACGCTTATGAGGCACGCTGCTGTTGAGGGTTTATAAAAATTTCGACCATCTGGCGCTGTTTAAAGGGGCCCTCCAAAGCTATTTAATCTCCCATTTTTTATTCGTGCGTTGTGTAGTGTGAAGTACAAACAGACTAATTTAGCATGAACGGCAGTGATACAAGTTCCGAGTTATTTGATTAGGAAAATTCGAAATAAAAGAAAAAAAGTATGGCTGTCATCAACTTCATTTTCGCGGGGTCACCTTACCACATGGCTCGGCGATGTCGGATCGCTTACGCAGAGGAAGCTCTTATGGAAGCGCTTACGAAGAGGAAGCTCACACACCAATGAAGCTTGCTCTTTTGAACGTAATGTTGACCTTATTGCCACAGTAACAAACGTGGTGCCTGACACCTGGTTTGCCATAACGTGAGTTGGCGCTACTGTTTTGAATTGAGGTATTCTATGCTGTTAACAGCATTTCGTGTCCTTCCCTCTATTGTTGTGAAGAGGGAATTTGAGCAACGACCAGGGTGTTGAAAGATAGTTGACCCTTTTTCGAGTTTCTCAGTGAGCCACCCGACGAACTTCAATGGTGCATTTCATCCGTTCAACAACAATCAAGAGTATACCACACGCGCAGAAAGAGGCAGCGTAGAAGAGAAGGAAGAGCAAAGAAAGAGAAATAGAGAAGCCTTTCGCATGAACATTTGATCTGCGCAAACCAGCATCTGCGTTATGCTTAGTAATCACTGTGGTTTCTTTTTTTCGCAACCACGCCTGTTCGAAGTTCAATAAAACGCACAGGAAAAAGGAACACATTAGTACCCTAATCTCTAACACCACGCCACGATCGCTTCTAATGTTACATTTCTCCAATCACAGGCCAGAGCCCTGCGTCGTCATTTCCGCCAGCAATAGTTCTGGCGAGCGCCACTACGTGCTGATGCGGTCGGCAGCGATGCAGTCTTTTCATGTTTTGATTACAATACTAAAACATTTCATATGGGCACTTAGACGAATGGTAAAATTATCCTCAGCCATCACTATTAACAAAACACAAATAAAAATAAGTGCTTAAACTATTGGAGGGCCCCTTTAACGTGCACTGGCATCAGGCAGTGTGCGAACATTGACAACATTCAGCTTTCATCGAAACGTGACCGCCACCGCAAGGATCAAAACCGTGATCTTCTGGTTAGCAACTCACCATCGTAAGTATCGAGGTGGACTGACCTTAGTACAGTTTCTGAGCGTTACGATGAATGTTAACTTGAAATGTTTCTGAATATTTGCGTTTCTTCAAAGTTTACCGAGTAGCATATTGACGCGTTTTACGTTCCATTTAATAAGACATTGCGATAGGCCGCACTTTAATAGGAAGTCTCAAGGCCAGAACGAAACGTTGTGTATCTCATGTACGATTCCGTTTTGATGTTCATTGTATTACCGGCGCTAATCAGTTTCATTGTCAGCTGATCTGAGACAATGTGTAAAGTTAAAGCAAAGCGGTATATTTCACGTGAAGCTGATTAACCAATTAACCATTAGGTTTCCATGGCGACATTACTGCGCGCTTTGCCAGTTTGAGCATCACTATGTTATTTCTGTTTTATTTCGCGAATGTGCGGGCCGATTTATGTGACGAGAACTCATGGCGTTGGAGCTTACACGGCCGGACCTGGGTCTGCCACTACTGGCTGTCTGGAGTGCCCAAGCCATCGTGGAGGATCTCCGTCTACCGATGCCGACTTGGGTGGAACCGCCGACTGGTTTATGGGGTCTTAGGACTTCTTTATTCTAGTCCCTCTGGTCTTTCAATAAGTTTCTTCGTATGTATGTATCTGTGTTTTTATGCTCTATGGTCTTACTTCAGGTCTGTCTTCTTCCCAAATGTGTTCACAGGATTGTGACAGCTGTACAACAATATATATGCATGACAAAACATACTCACAAGGCACAGAACAATGGGAAATATTGTGCACAGAGCAACGCATTTGCATGTAATAACTGACACACCAAAAACATTATATATCAGGAGAGGTAAGTCGTGATATGGCAGGTAAATCTTTAGTATTGACTTTAGTGTCGATATAGTCGGCTGATAAGAACAGGAAGAAAAAGACGGTTTTTGTTTCCGAGCCATCTTAGACAAATGTGTAAAGTATCATGCGAGTTTTGTCACTAAATATTCGAAAATATCCTTGACTATATTTACTCGAAAGCACTTGTAATGTGGCAGCAGTTTTCTTTTTTTTTTCGAAGTTTTGGAGTATGAATACATTGCTGGCAAAATACAACCTTATTATGGAGACGTGTGTCGGAGTACACGCATGGAGGCCAGGCTTCGCGTCAATTGCTATTATCGCCATCCCCGTGTTTTTGATTTCACAACCGGATGCAATCCTGAGGCTGTCAGAGTTCAAAAGTAATAAGGGTTCCTTGCGAAAGCAGTATGTTTGTACTGTGGGTATCTTGTCTTAAGGCAAGTGTAATGACACAACTCGCGGAGTGTTTCAGTTAAAAAATGTCGCTGAGGGCTTGTTCACAAAAAAAGCGTGCCCCCGATTTCCTCTCAATGAAAAAAAAATACAAAAAGGAATCGCCGAATGAGTTTCAAGTAGCCGATGTAGTAGTGTGGAAAGGGGAGTGCATAAGAGTACAATAGAGTGAAGTCAACCTTCCCAGCTATTCACTCTGGGTAGTGACAGGGCATAGGAGGTAAGAGGATGAGGGATGATTCATAGGTGTGGAGAGATGGTAGCCTCAGAAAGACGCAGAAATATGCGCTAGTGTTTACGCTCGAACTGCAAGCGATCTCTATAGTGCAAGGTGCTATGTAAAAACTCAGCATTACTTTTTTTAATAATGTTGGTGAGATATTGCGCAAACAACTCAACCAATATTCAACACTTTTGCGCACAAAAAGAGCCCACTACTTGTTATTATTGAGTAGGAGAAACTCACAGCACACAAAGTTAAAAATAACAGATCGAGGAACGTTCACAAAACAACCATGGGACGTTAAAAAATGCTAGATACAGCACACAGGCTCGCTATCGCGTGAAAAGGAAATAACTCTAGGAGTCAAGAATTTGTCTCAAATGTACAAATAAATATTTAACATAATAATAAGCTCTTTATAACTCCATGGGTGGCAGGTTTCGCAGACCTATATTTGGTATGGATCAATGCTATAACTATAAGCGAGGCTTTGGCTAAGCCCACCCCTTCACGATGTGTTGAGGCACAGACAAGACTACTCTTCTTCTGGAAACGCGCTGAATCCAACACCCGTAGCAATGCTGCATTGCCGGACTTGATTGATTTTGGAGGCCATTTTATTACACTCACGAGTGAAGAACCTTCCCCGCTAGAATTTCCCCGCGAACAATTTCCCCGCTTGAATGATGACGGGTCTGGTTCCTAATTCACTATAGTGTGGATATCGGTAATACGGATGTGCACGCTATGGGCTCTATACGACTATGGAAGCGCACAGCATGTCATGAGAGGCTCAGCTCAGCCCCGCGAAGAGATTGAGGGATGGAACACGAGAGGAGGTCGAGGGGAGGGACTGTCGACTGATGGGAAACGACGCGACGACGTCGGTTGACAAACAATGACGGGTAGAGAAAAAAAAACAGCTGTTGAAAGCATGCTTCAAAACTAAACAAGAAAAATAAGGTGAAGTAAAAAGGAAGCTTCTCATCATCCAGAGAAAAAACGAAAGCCAGAGATGCCCAACAATAGAAGAGTGCCAGCGACACTGATTTTAATTTAGATAGCAGGCATTGGTCGCACGCACGCAGACCCAGTCCGAGCAAAATATAAGCTACTGCTGCTTGACATTCTTTTATTGTTTTTATTAGTTTTCATTACGTCCGATGTTTGTATTGCGTTTTTCTTTCTTTTCTTTCTCTCTTTCGCTCTTTCTCGTTCGCGCGGTTCTGCAATTGTACTTTCAAGGGACTTTCCTAGCAGTAATTTAAACGGCATGTTTTCCACGCCGTAACCGCCAGTTCGATACTTAGTGGACAAAAAAAAAATGAAAGAAAACAATAAGTGATATTCGGCACTCCATGAGCGCTCTATGCCGCCCCCGTTCTCTCGCTTCCTTTGCTTTTTTTCATCACAAGCTTGATCTAAAAAAAATAAACGAAAAAAGATAACCGCAATGCCGAGCACCTCGCTTCACTTTCTCGCAGCCTAATAATGGCTTCCTTTCAAACCGAGCCAGCGTGGTCGAGGGTGTGTCATCGTGTGGGGTACCGCATCCCGTCAAAAAGCTTGTGCTGATAACGTAAAGTCTTTAGAAGCGCTTCGCGGTCTGTTTATTATTTATTTTTTTGCCGTTTGGACTTACGAACCAATTGCGAAATTTTTTTTTCTCTGAGCTCCCATCAGAGATATCAAGGACGCAAAGCCAGACCAAGCGCTACATTTTGCTCTCGTCTTTGTTGTACGTCGATAAATCATCATTCACGTTCGTTAGTTACACCGGACAGCGGGCACGCCTAAAAGCTGATGTAAGAATCTCCAAAATAATTAATGTAATCCTTTCGAGAGGATTACCGTCCACACGTACAAGAAAATACCACATGACAAAGAGCTTTGTATGCACGAGATGAAGCCAAATATCTAGTATTGAACACGTTGTATCTGCGAACTACCTAAAGTTGTCGAACTTTGTGAAAATATGCGCCTACAGACTCTTTTATTTCTGCACAAATATGGTTTCAGGATTTGATAAGACTGTATTCGGAAAGCAGGTGTTCATATTCTCGACAACAAGAAAATAATAGAACAGTACTATAGCAGTGATTATTTTTTTTCTAAAAGTAAGTTATTGAGGCACGCAGTTTTTCCTGGGCGGGACAAATACATTGCCCAAGATACCCCCCCCCCCCCAATCTTGAAAAACAACAACTTTTTAGCAAGTATTATTGGTAAAAAAGAAACTCAATCGTGATGCTGCCCCTATTGATTTGATTGATATGTGGGGTTTAAAGTCCCAAAACCACCATATGATCATGAGAGACGACGTAGTGGACGGCGCCGGAAATTTCTACCACGTGGGGTTCTTTAACGTGCGCCCAAATAAGAGCACACGGGCCTACAGCGTTTCCGCCCCCATCGGAAATGCAGCTGCCATAGCCGGGATTCGATCCCGCAACCCGTGTATCAGCAGCCGAGTACCTTAGCCTACCACGACGTGGTGGTCTAGTGGCTAAGGTACTAGGATGCTGACCCGCAGGTCGCGGGATCGAATCCCGGCTGCGGCGGCTGCATTTCCGATGGGGGCGGAAACGCTGTAGGCCCGTGTGCTCTTATTTGGGCGCACGTTAAAGAACCCCACGTGGTAGAAATTTCCGGCGCCCTCCACTACGTTGTCTCTCATGATCATATGGTGGTTTTGGGACTTTAAACCCCACATATCAATCAATCGATCCGAGTACCTTAGCAACTAGACCACCGCAGCGGGTCGATGCAGACCCCATTAAGCAAGCCGAGTGCTGAACAGCGTCTATCATAAAAGAACCAAACGTCTTTAAAGTACACCCGAAGATTGATTCCTTTTATGAAGGAGGCGTTACGCGAAAGTTTCAGTGGTTCACAATTGTCCTTAAACAGGCGGACCAGCTGGATGCTTCTGTACTTTTATGTTCAAGCCGTGATTTTGAACACCTGTCCACTCGAAATGTGTTAAAAGACTATGTCGCAGCAGTCATAAATTTTTGTGAAAGCTATCGTTAGGATTAGGTGCCATGTCTGTGGAAAATAAAATTAGTACCTAAATCAGTGCCTGTCCAGTTTATTGAATTCGGATATTGATTAGAAAGAATAATATGCGACGTTTAAAAAGCCCACCTAATCGAGGTGAGGAAAAAAAATAAAGCGGTTTAAGGCTAAGAAGATGGCCACAGTAGTCCAAGATAATGTGCTGAGGAGAGAGGGGTTGATGTAAAATTAGTATCGTACATGGTAACAACAACAACAATAACAACAACAAAATCCCCACGAAAGAGTAGAAAACTTGCGCACATTGAATAATACTTGCCCAGCGTGCTAAAGACACACGAAAAAAGGATCAGTGAGGAATTGAATGGTGAGGCGATGGGCACAGTCGGTGGAAACCATGCTGGGCGGCAATGCGCGAGCAATGGGCAACGCCATTGTACCATGCTTGGGGCACTGCGCGCGGTGCACTCTTTCTTCGTGGACATAAAGTTAATCGCGAATCTCTTTGTTCGACCTGTCAGAGTCAGAGCTCGGCTGCGCCAACGTGTAGTTGCCGTTCCTAATTCGGAGCGCTTTCTTTTTCGTCCGCCCGCACCCCCCGTCGCCCATTGTCTCCTAATTAAGCGTGGCTTTCCCAAGTTTTGTCTCGTGTGGCCAAGTATTCTTTCACGAGAATCCAAATGGTGAAAGACCGAGTACCTTAAGGCTTCATTTAAAGAAGGAGAGTTTAAAAAAAGAGAGAAAGACTTCAATGCTTGTTCCTGCGCCCATTTGCTCGCTTTCTTATCCTTCACGATCTAAGTGGTTCTTGATGGCTCGGCGTTAAGAAGTTGCTTGATTATATCGAGGCCGGTTTATATAGTTCTTTTTTTAAAGAACGTTGTCGAGGCCTTAGTGGGAAAGACTGCTATTGAAAGCATAACACGAAGTCTTTGTCCGTCGACATATGGTGTGCGCTTTGCACGTGCTTTCAAGAATCGGCAACGCCATGAAAAGAAGCGATGTAGTGACGGCTCGCTATTGTGTGGTTAAGCGAAGCTGATATGAGGCTAATTAGCCACATTTGGCATTCGTTAAGTGCATTGTAGGAATGTTTTTCGTGCCAAGAACTAATCACTGGTTTCATTGCACAAGTAGAGCCTGCGTTGTGACACTTTTTCCCCCCACGAAACGAAGAAATTACGAGAACTCACATGTAGGCACCATAGTTACACTGATTACTGGTATAACGTTCAGCAGTACTTCGCGACGAATCATTGCTTGAAACACATGCATGCTAGCTAGAAATTTTCAGTAGGGTTATCAAGGCCCTATATGGCCCTTGCGTAAGTCGCAAGAACGCTCTAAGAGTCAGAAATTGTGTTACATGCCTCACATGTTACTGGTGATGAGTGACAGTTACGTTGGTGTGTAATGTGATATGGGGGTGCGCAGAACAGGTCTTTTAGGACACAAGCTTGTGCACGGTGGCATCACGATGCGCGCGACTTCTCGGTATAGCCTGCCCGCGCTTCGCTTCAAAAAGGATATTAGTTAAATATAGTCTGAAAAAAGCAAGCCAGGCGAGGGAATCGCCTGCGAATTTCGCAAGGTTATACAGCAGCCCGCAAGCTTTAAAATCCTCATCCTCCCCAATACCACAAAAAGCCTGTATAAAGGCGAAAGAGGAAAAAGGAAAAAAATTTAGTCAGTTTCACGCGCGAAAACCACCGGAAAGAAGCATTCCCCCACTTTCGTCGGATATTATATCTTGCTCCCAAGTTTCGGCAATAACTTCACGATCATCTTCATCGTCATCATGAAGTTTTATTTATTTGAATAAAAGTATGATTATCCTCATCCTAATTATAATTAAGGTGTTGATATCTTTATGCAGTCCTCTATCTGATTACGTGACTTGTGTGATGCCACTACTGCTCCTACTAATACTACTACTACTATTAGTGTAGCAGTAGTTACTACAACTGCTACTACTATCGCTATTATTACTACCACACTACTACTACTACCACCACTACTACTAGTAGTAGCAGTAGTGGTGGTAGTAGTAGTAGTGTAGTAGTAGTGGTAGTAGTAGTAGTACTACTACTACTACTACTTGTAGTAGTAGTAGTAGTAGTAGTACGACGGCGACGACGATGGCACAGGATTCAGAGCTCCGCTGTGCAAGTAAGGAGCAGACAAGTCACATTTCACCATGTTGTCTTTTATATTTTTCAACCTACACGAAAGTACACCTAGCTATTATATGACACGTTCCAGGCGCATGAACTGAACACCTCGTCGCGTCGCACAAAAGAAGTTCTCTGAACTTGGAAACAAAGGCATAGTGTCGACTGAGCCGGGTTTGTGAAAATTGAGAAAATGCACTCTCTCTCTCTCTCTTTTACTTTTGTTCGCTGAGACTGGCGCGGCAAGCGAAAGAATGGCACGCGGGGAGTTCGCACGGTCCGCTTCACTGGCTTTGCGCGCGCGCGCGCGTCCGAATTCATCGGAGCTTGAAAACGCTATGAATGGCTGAACGTGACGTGGTGGTGCCTCGTTCTTCTTCCGACGTCTTGTAGTCGGGCACGCCCGCAAACCGCCGCCCGTCGACGTTGGATATATCTCCACTTTACGCTCAGCCGAACACCGTCCGGACTGCTGCTGCTTGCTTCTCTTCCATGCATTCGGAAAAGCTCGACTCCTGCTTCGGTGGGTGGATGCTTCAGACCTGGTCGCTGGCGTTCCGCGCTGCACGTGGAAGCCGAACTTACAGGGGTAAAATAGAAGAAGGAAGAAAGGAGACAAAAGACACAGTTACGGTTGCCGCATACAAATCAGGCACGAATGAAAGCTGGTGTGTCACTGTGTTTAAACATGTCTGATGCCCAGTGTGCTGACGTGTGTTTTGACGTCGTGCGACAATGACTTCTGAAGGATATGTGGCGTTGCTTTCAGTTTAGTTTAAGTTCTCTGAAGGCACGTACTCTTTTCTTGCGGTGATTCATAATGGGCAGCTTCCCTACCTTGTTCCTCCCAACAATCGTTTTCTACGCAACAACGTGATTTAACCGAAAAAAAAAAACATTACGCTCGCTTCATACACTTTGATGGGTTACTTCGTTATACGCGTGATATGAAAAGAGCACGCTTTCAAAAGACAAGGGCAAGAAACATTTACTCAAAACTCCCGCGTATCAGCCCCCATGCTGTGTGCAAATGTACTAATCCTTCTCTTTTGGAGTTGCGGGGTTGTTCTGATTAAAAAAAACATAAACTTGGTAAGTCAGGTTATTCGACTATTTGGAGCATGAGTCAAGCTTTTCTTGATTTTCTAAGCCAAAGGGGAATATATTTTAGTTAAAGTTAACGTTGTTAAAGCACCAACACAAAATAACATAGACTGGCGACGAAAGCCGACTGCACAACATTGTGTGAAAATGCGAGTGGCGTTTGACTCCACTTTCCGAAACTGCCAATTTGAATGTTAAGTTCATGGAGGCCGAGATGGCAGCTGGTGCTTCAGTGGTCCAAAAACTACAACAAAATTCGGAGAATTCTTCACCGATCACATGCAGCATGAGATGAGCTTGCACTGTACCCCTCACAATACCATTGCTTCCACGCTCGAAGCTGTGCCGTTGCGCTGGCTTTGCGTATTCGAACGGAAGCAGTAGCGAGCGAACGCCCTTAAAACTGGGGGCTCCCGGAAGGCACTTCCCTTTTCAAATTCCAGGATTCCTACCAAGATTTCGCGAAAAACTGAGACGTTAGTTACGACCAACAGCGTTCACACCGCACTCGGGGTCCTGGTTCACAAAGTCGGGGCAGCAGCAGCCTCCGCCATTCTGCGAAGCATGGCGGCGTGTGGAGGCGGTTCGCTGTTACAGTTCGCCGAAAGGAAGACTTTTCTTGTTTTCACAACGTCCTCGGGCTATCAAGATGTACACTGTCGTCACTATTTCCATCGTAGCACGTCACTCATTAGCGACCAATCGGGAGGAACCACGACACCTCGCTTGCCAACGCCTTCGCCCACGGCTCGACGTCCTGCCACAGAAGGAGTCCCAGAACGTGTCGAGAGTCGGACTCGTGCAGAAGCAACCACTCCGGCCTCCGGCGCGACCGCAGCTGACGGACCCTGCGCGCCGCCTCATCAACTGCCCGGCGGGAGCGTGGGATCGTCGAGAGGGACTTTGAGGAGACATGGAAAACACGGGTGAGTTCCACGTTTAGGCAAATACAACTTTTCACTGTAGTCACTCCGTTTGGAGTTGATCCCTTAGGATAGAAATTGTCGTGAGGGAAAGCGAGTCGTCGGATATGACAATCCACTCCTCCAAGCCAACTCATACCTACACAACTCAACATTCCAGCCACTTTGCACGGCTTATTAGGTAATGAATTATCGAACGTTGTTTCTTGAAAGACGATAGGTGATTTCTCAGTTCACCAAAATGTTGCTCTTTTGTACATCACGCATAGCTCAGATGCCTACAAGCTGGTACTGAAGAATCTGATTGAAAAAGAAGTACTCTAAAGAAGTCACCTGTTTGAAAAAGACTTACTCTAAATATTATAACTTGTAATCTATTTAATGCGCAACCTATTTGGAAGCAACGAGAGGAAACAATCCAAAAACATGGCAGGTAATAAATAGGGCCAAATATAAAACGTGGCCTGATATTGATCAATACCAGTTTTCCCATTGTCTTGTGGGAGTGGTTGGGGATCTGAAATCGCTCACCCTGTGTCTTCTTTCAGCAAATATTTATGTGCAGGTGGTGTTGAAGGCTAGCTTCAAATGCAGCTGACCCAAAATGCACTTCTTTCGACAGTGCACAGGTTGGATTGAGCACAGGGAACGTAGACATCTGCTCTTGACTAAATTAATGGGCCTATTATTCCCCTGCGCGAAAATTCCCTGGGCGTGCCGTAGAGGCGGCGCTAATTACGTTTTTGTACCCTTATGGGGCGTGAGAATAACGCTTTACAAGCGATTTTAATACAGCAGATGCTGGAGTCCTACACGGAATCACACGAGTTCATTTCGTACCACGCAGAGTGAAAAAACCTAGAAAAAACAAACAGACAATTCAGAACTAAAGCATTCATTCTGTGATACCAGATAGAGATTCGTAATGTATAAGGTCGTGAAGCTCGTTTTTAGCGATCGCTAATGTTCAGTGAAAGAAAAGAAAAAAAGTCACGCCTTAAAGCAGCATTTGTAGGGGAGAGCCATTGATGTTCTACGAATTGGCTCATCCCGAAAACGCCGTGACCTATCTTTCCATAGTGTATAGAAGTCGTGGCGGCCACCTAATTCTCCGCTATCTCGGGAACAGCATTCGTGATTCGCTCATTTCGCCATCGCACGGCTGTGAATCACCATGCGCGCCCGAGTCCGAGCGGCGGTAAGTTGGCCGAATAAACGAACGAAGCGTGCAGCATCTGCCGGAACCCATTGTAAGATGCAGGATCTCCAACAGCGTCCATAGAAGGCTATTATGCACGATATGATTCCCTCTCTTTCTCTCATTAGTTTAGAAGTTGAGAACACCGACGAACGCGTTTTCACGGCTGCTTCCTATGTGATATATACATCGGTGTGCCACACACAGTTGAATCGACTCTCTAGGAAGTTAAGATCTAAGATGGTTCTTTGTTGCTTCCTATTATAGTGTTACCCCGCATCCGCTGAACCTCAAGACGCCACAATGAATGCAGTAATGCAGCACATATTCTGCGATGATCGTGTTGTAAGATTGTAAGCACGAGTACCTTATGTGTAAGTGTTTTTAGTTACTGGTTCGATAATTCAGTGTAACATGATTGGTACGTGCACCACGCTTCCAGCTTGTCACATATTTGCTTTGTCGTTCTTGCGATCTTCGAAACGAACAAATACACGTTTTTGGAATTCCAACGAAACAGATAAAGCCATCGTCCTAAAGGTACAAGTTCATTCCCAACTATATTCGGCCTCATAATTACCCTTCCCTCTCATCTTGCCCTTCATGTGCACTGCGGTGGTACACCGAGAACTGGGCTCGGATGTTTATCGTAAAGTTGCTGTTTCAATCCCGACCGCAGCGTTGAAAGTGAAATAGTATAACCTCGTGTACTATGCGCCGTCAGAGCACCTTAAAGAGCACCAGATGGTCGACGTTTCCGCAGTCTTTCACTACAGCGTGGCTCATAAGTATGCCGTGCATAGCTTTGACTCATTAAGATACACAAATAATTATTACTAATTATTATCACATGTATTTGCACTGTTGACTAGTAGCTCAAAACATTAATTCTGTCTGACTCGGGAGATCTTATGCAGCAAGCCTTATCACTTTCTATCTCTCTCTTAAATTCTGGCATCCCTGTCTATGTAACAAAAACCTTTTCTTTTTAAGAGCCAGCCCGAAATTTGCTGTTCGCAATGCCTGCTGACGGCTCACGAAACACGTGACATAAACCAATTAAATCACACGTCTGGGTTGGAACAAATATTGATCTCACAACAAACAATAGGAAGATCTGACAGGTGACGATCAACGGTATACCATTCGGGTGGCAACTACATTGAATGCATAAGGGTAGCGGTTTCTAGGTTTAGGCGTTCTTATTTTTCCATACGAGAACGCCACGAAGAAATCACTCTCGGCAACATGTAAGTAAATGGCCGTACGTAGGAATTACGGCCACGACTACCTGGGATTACTTCTTGGTAGCACGCACCTGCGTAAGCGTAATCCGGAGATCGTAAATCGAGCGCACGGTTACATCGTCATCTGAGAGGTAACGTAAGGAAAGATTAACGACCGCATTCGGATGCATTTATAGCCCCTTCTCAGTCCAAGCACGAGTGCTGGGGCGGAAAAAAAGAAGGATTCATGTCTCGATCACGACAGGAAGCGTGTTCATATATGCTTGTTGTGCCTTAGCCATGCGTTTTGACGGCTCCAAGTGCGGTCGCGATACGTGAATTACTCGGTCGCCGAGGTTTGCCTCCTCCCGCTGCGGTCGACGTCTACTGAATGCACGGGCAATGGTGTATTTCGCTGAAAACCACGAAACCTGCGTATTACACTTTAAACTATCATGTTTAACGCTTCTACTTGCGTCAAAGTAAACGCTCTGTAACATGCAGAGTGTATGGGAACGCAGCTTACAAAGCTGAGAATGCGAATGGTAGCAATGAAGCGTCGCAAACACTTTACGTTGTTCGTGCTGCGGTAAATAACACCTTCTTAGTTTTGAGAAGGGAAAAAAAATGTAGATGCTAGCGCAGTTATATCTAATAGTATGAATATTTACACTTGATTACGCATTTTTCTCTTTTTAGCCTACTTACACATTTTACTTCCCCTGTATACTTCCTCTCATATAATAATAATAATAATAATAATAATAATAATAATAATAATAATAATAATAATAATAATAATAATAATAATAATAATAATAATAATAATAATAATAATAATAATAATAATAATAATAATAATAATAATAATAATATTAATAATAATAATATTACTATTATTATTATTATTATTATTATTATTATTATTATTATTAATATTATTATTATTAAGTTGTTGTTTTTGTTGGTGTTGTTATTAATGTTGTTGTTGTATCAGTGGTTCTTTTTCTACAATTATTGCCCCCACTACAGCGAATAACAGCATTAGGTTATGTGAAATACGTGATTACAGATAAATATACAGATTTATTTGGGCATCCGCAGAGCTGTAACGATAAACTAAATCTGTCTAATTACAGACAACTGTATTGGAACAGTCACTAAGCACTGATCAGTCGGAACCCGCAGTGGTATACTTTCGCCATAAGTGAAACCGCACTCTAAAGCAAATGCTAAATGCACACGTCCTTGAGCACGACACCGCAGACTTGCTTGCGATGGCGTTATTTTCAACAATACGTAACTGGTAACAACTCGTGCGTGATGGAGCGACGCCCTGGAGGCAATTGTGAAATCAACCAAAATTTTGCAAACAAGGGAACACAGTGGCACGGGCCAGTAAGAGAAAGAGATTGTTTAAACAACCGGTCACTGGCACAAACAGAGACAAGGAATGATTAATAAAGCAGCAGCCAGTCGGAGTTAACGAAGTTGACAGAGCGAAATCGGAATACAGAGAACGCCCGTGGGAGCGGGACAGCATCACAACGTGGAGAAAAGAAAAATATAGTGACCGCTCGCAAAACAAAAGGGGGTTGACCGGGGGAAGAAAGGAAATTGGAGAGAGAGAGAGAGACTGAGGGAGGTGAGAGTGTCTGGAACGGCGTGCTCGCAGAGAAGAGGCACGCAAAAGGTGAGCCGCGCGCCTGGTTGCGATTAAAACGCGACGGAGAATGCCCGAAACAAAAGGAATCGAGTCACTGCTGCCCCCTCTTGCAGGCCTTAATTAATTCTGGGCTGCCCCTGACACAAAAACGAGGCCCGGAGCGCGCATAAGGGGGGGGGGGGGACCCAGCACTGGGCGACGGAAACGCAAAAAGACATCGAGCCACGCCGAACAGAGAAGGCAACGTGTAGTGGAGGGGGGGGGGGGATTGCAGAGCACCAAAGGCGAGCGATGCCGTGGTGTTGGTGGTGGGGGTGGCGGGGGGGGGGGGGGGTTCTTCCCAATTACGGGAAAACGCCCTTTGGCCCTGTGGGTCGTTCGAGCGGCGCGCGGCACAGGATGCGTCGCGAGCGCCAGCACCAATCGACGCAAACTAAATTACGACACACGCACGCACGCTCGCACAGCCACCGCGTCGAAGCACAGCGGCAGCAGAAGCGTCGGTTTAACTTTGTTTCCTGCGGCCTTAGCTGGATAACGCTCATAATGAACGAGCCACCTCCGTTCGCCCGCTGCCTGCGGATGCTGCCAGAGGACACGGACGCTGGCTTGCGCGTGTTGAAGAAAGGAGAGAAAGCAGTGGTGTCCTGCCCAAGGCACGGAGTTGCGGATGACGGCGGCACGCGCCATCAGGACGGGGTTTGCTCGCGCGGTGGCGTTGTACGCTCGCTCCGGTGCAGGACTCCTAGCGGAGGATGAGAGAAGTTGACAGTTCTTCCTCGGGGCATGTGAAACCGTGCAACCATCGTTTACTACAGTAAAATGCGCCATTGTCGGCTTCGCGTCTCGGCGTCTTTAGATAGAACTTCTGCGTACGGGCGTGTGCGTAAACTTACGCGTGCTTGAGTGTGCATGCATGTGCTTGCGTGTGCTTGCGCATGTGTGTGCTCCATGTTCATGCCCATGTTCGAGTATGTGGGTGCAGTTGAGATGGGTAAACAGTGTCTTTTCTTTTTTCCTAAATGCGATGTGTAGCCTTTGGGCGTATGTCAAAGCATGCCATAAATATATGAAAAACTTGATTCATGGTTTCATGGCAATTCTAGAAGTGAACCGCAAAACGGCCCATAGATCAAGCAGTCAATGTCGTGTAGTCGACCAGACCTAAACAATATTGAACGCAAGTTTTAAGTACCAGCGATATTGCATTATCGGTGTGCTTGCTCCTTATTACGCTGCATAGATTTAGAAGCCACTGAAACGTGACGTGGTGCAAAGAGAATGTCCTACTGTGCTTGCTGCAAGTCGCTGCTTTCATCTCTATATCTGTGCAAGCCTTTTTTATGATACATTAATGCACCAATCCTATATGAATAAGACTATTTGTGTTACTTTTGCTTCACATTTTTCTTAGCTAAAACAAACTGTTCAGTATGAACACAATAAAAATTTTTCTCGGCCTTTGCTTTAATACACATCTTATTCAATAGAGAAAGCTGATAATGATATCTGTACAATTCCTTTATTTCCATTGCAATAACCGAGCAATGGATAAAATGAGATATAAAAGTCAAAGAAGCCGGGATACGATTATGCAAACTATATGTCACCTAATGGTTTAGGGCCTGTCTGATTATTATTCTTTTGGAACTTGACCCACAGGATAACCTGGTTTAGACCACAAAATTTCGCAATTTTTATACCGAAAAAAGACCACAAGAACAACAACAACAACTTCAAATGCCAGAGCTTGTGCATTACATTCACGTTACTTCTAAGCTGCAAGGAAATCGAAGTAACGAAATCACGCCTTATGGCGGGAGTCCGTTTTTCGCGTTCATAAAACCTTTTACAAGGGAAATTCTTTTAAACCACCAATTTAGCCACCTAGCCTATGCGATAGCCATCTGAGTCACGTCATAAAAGTTCATCTACCACCAAAAGTTTTCCGCTATTCAGCACTGTTTTTCGCTGGCTGCCTACGTAGTTCACAACGTCTGGTTTTCTTGCTATTTGTATAGGTCTGCGTCGTGAGGCTTCACTTTTTCGGAAAGGCTCTAGGCTCTCTCAGTGTATGACTGGTGCACGCAATCCAGGTCTATCAATCCCGTTTGTCTCCCTTTCGCTTGCCCTCCCAGTTTCCCGAACATCGCCGCAGTACCACCTCCCACCGTTGGAGCGCACTTCCCTAATCGCGCACCGCTCGTTAGGAGATACCATTTCGAGTAAGGGCCCCATAAATGTGATTACAGCTCATTGAAAAACTTGTCCTGCCGGCCGCATATAAAGCACGAACGATCGCAGAACGCGTGCAGAACTATGAAAATGTAGCTACAAAGAAAGAAGATAAAAAAGAGCAGTTTGAGGGGGGAGGGGGACATGAAAGACAGGTATTGAACAAAAATAATATAAAGGGAGTTCCGGGAAGATTTGTGGGTGCGGAAGTGGATTTCGTGTTCCCGTAGAAACTGGAATGAATTCTGCGTGTGGTAGAAAATAAAGAGAGGGAATGAAAAAGTGGGTTGTGCTTGGGATCGACAGTGGGTTATCGGTGGCTAATAGAAACTGCAACTGGGCTCGGAATGCTTTAGCGGAGTGGGGAACTCATGCGCAGAGTGGGGACGGGAAAATGCCGGACGTCATCCATACACTGGCAAGCCCCTACAAAGTCTGGCTTGCTTCTTTTATGGACGTGCTGTGTGGACGCCGCGCAATCGAAAAGCACTTTTCGCTAGTCCGTAAAATCGACATCACGTCGAATTCAACTACACATGAAGGGAGCTTCATTTTTTTTAAAGTTTATTCCCCTCTCCATCCACGGATACAGAGAAGGAAACGCCGCCCTAAGCGAGATTGTAAGTACCCATGAACAATGAAATTTGCAAAATGATTGGATTTAAATCTACCAGATAATATGATTTTGTTCTGTTAAATCATTCCTATTTCGGGTATCCGATGGTGCATCAACTGGTCCGGGAAGATGTTTTTGTGATATCTGACGATGTTATGTGCAGGTACATTGGCTAAGAGTATCAGAATTCATCGACGTCTCAGCCACGACAAATGTTGTGGGCGGCCAGGTATTTTTGAGAAGTCGTTGATCAGTGCCACAGATGCAGAAATTTGAGGTTATAAGCGCGATATTTCATCATTTCATCTCTGCCTCCTAAGTAAGAGTGCTTCGAAGAAATAAATAAAATTGATGCTACATAGCACTAATTTTTTGCTATGAAGAGAGCGACAGAAAACTAAGCAAGGCTTTGTAGGCATCATCAAGTGACATTCAGAATTCTTTCTTATCTCCTCTTTAGCCTCTGATTGTCCTCAAAATGACACTGAGACTCATTATTTTGCTGCTTATAGCACACGTGCAGCATCAAGTGAAAAACATGACTAACAAATGACCGTGATTGGTTGCCTAAGATTTTCGATTATTGACAATTAGCATAAAACAATTTAGCAAACAAAACGATTTAGCAAACACGAGGCTGAAGAAGTAAGACAGCTGTCTCTATAATAATTCTCTTGTGTACGGCCCTTAGGCAGGTCTGCAAGTGTAGCTGTGCAAGAGCATTAACAACAACTGCACAGCGAAATCAATTTTCTTTAGAAAATGTGTAGCGACGCTTGCGCCAGCATTGAACGTCGAGAAATGGCCGCTTCACGCATTTCCACTGTAACTTGCCTACGTCAATAAGCAATTCTTCTATTATACGAGACAGTGAAGGATCACGAGAGATTACCACTCTGACAGCAACAAATCGCAACGACCGTACAATAGAACACATCTAGCTGTTCGGAGAAAGCAGTGACGCCAGTAATCCAGACACAGCGACTGCGCGGCGAAACCGAGCGTTGACCGCAAGTTCCTTGGTCCCGGCGTGCGGGACCCTCCATCAAGTGGCTAATGAAAACGAACCGCGGGTTCTTTCCGCAACAACGGCGCGCGGCGTCAGCCACACATCTTAGTTCCTCTCAGCAGCCGT